>NC_090940.1:265556403-265856403 GCF_040938575.1 Ambystoma mexicanum
TGGTGAAATTTCCCTCTCAGGGGCTCCCGATTGTTGGCATGTCTGCCTATAAAATGAACTTATTGAAATTTTTCCCATCTACTATAATCAACTGTCACTTCCAAACCTGTCTGCTTTCTACAACACAGCTTTAAAAAACAAAGTGAATGTCATACACTTAAAATTCTACTCATTTGCAAAGCATATTGAACTAACATATTGTAAATAACATATAAAGGCTGCACATAGTCAAATGAAATGCATGCATACTCTATGTTCCGATATCAAACAAGAATACTACTACATAAACATAAAAATCAACGTCTAAATTAGCATCAGTGCTATGAACACACAAAATTACTAACTTTTTTCTTTTACAATTGCAGTGAAGACCACTCTCCTGAAAATAAGCAGCATCTGAACTACAAACAACATATCCGAAGAAACCTTTTCATTCCACAAATAAATAGTAAGTACAATACTATCTTATTATTCTTACTGTTCCTCTTACTGTTCCTCAAAAACATTGATTTCTGAAACATTCTCCCCACCAATCCCCATTTATTAAACAGGGTCTAGCAGGCAGAATGCACACAAATCCCTGTTTTTTTGGAACACAAAAAACATACTCAACCACTAGAATGTTAGTATTACAAAACAAAGAACTGTTTTAATTTTATACCATTAGGTTTACTATTAATGCTTCTCCTCACCACTAGCTCACTTTCTACTCTCATCTGAATCGCAGTTTAGTAACACACAAATAGAAGAAGAGCCTTCCCAACTAATTGTAGCTGCCCAATGCACAATCACACACCACCACATACATATTTTCCGTCATACTCAGACACTCTTGCACAGAGCACACATACATTGCAGAACGGCCCAAGCCATACCTTCTTTTTTTTTTTCAACAGACCCCAAAGAATGCCTACCAAAAAGCAAGTCTGTAGAAAGTAATGCAGAAATAGACCAAATTAAAATAAAAGTGTCCAAAATAAGCATCCATCTCTACCAGAGTTTGTACAAAAAGTTGAAACAAAACAGCTAACACAGTCATTTAGCGAAACAAAACAAGCTTCCAGTACAGAAACTTTCCCTCCTCTATCAAAATGTAAAATGAAACAGAAAATGATTAACAAGAATTTGGCTACCACTACTGCTAAAACTGCTCTTATAAATCTTGATATACTAGCAAGTAACCGTACCAAGAAAAAGTATTTTAGCAAAAACTTTCCGCCACAGAGTCCTTCAGAATCTCATAAAAACAGGAGACAAATCATGCACAACACTTCAAACCAACCATAGAAAATTAATCTTAGAAGCTTTGATAGACAGTGCAATCCGTCTCAAAAGAAAGTTATTCATTTTAGTGTTAAACAGAATGAAAGCACTAACAAAACTAACTACTAAATTACAAAAAACCTTCTCAGTAAACGGAATGTCAACAAAAATAACTTCTTAAATATCTGTGGAGGTGAATGGAGTCACACCACAAGCACAGAACCATATTTTAATGAAGAAGCATACAAACAAAACCAAACAAACACAATTGCCATACATAGCAGTGGATGGAGGTTATAAAAAATGTATAATATCATAATGGAACAATAAATACTGCTTACAAAAATATCCCCAGAAACTCAGAATTACCTCTCCATTTGACTGAACCAGAACGTCCAGTATACAAATGGCCATGCACGTCAATGTGTAACATTCCCAAAAAATCTTTCAAATCTTTACGCCAGTTTCTAAATCAGTATGTGAAAGGCAAAGACAAAATCAAAATGAAAGTGCTGCAAAATATGGATACCTGTCCAGGGCGCAAATACACAGAACTACAAGGACATTTGTTGGGGTGTTTCTCCCGGGGTCGGTTGGGCCGTCCGCGGACCTCCGGGCTGGGAGGCCCCAACTCCTCCCGTGTTCCCCAAAAATGAGTATGAGACACACGCAAGAAGCAAGGTGGTTCTGCTGTTTATTGAACAACGGCAGGGATGGGTCTAGGATCGTACGCGTCCATCCAGACTCTCAAAATTCGTGGGGCTCGCAGGCCCTTTTTGCCTCAGTATGACGCGCTACTTGCGTCACCTGGGAAAGTTAGCGAAAAACCTATCGCCACTCTGGATTGGTACCTTGAGTGGTAGGGTTAGTATAGCATACATATAGAGATCATTGTTAGTGGTTGAGGGTCAATCAGGTGGTGTACTTGGGTTGTCCCTTCTTTTAGATACTTGAAAATTGTTACACGAAGACCCCTAATGATTGGCTAATGTTAGTGGCGCCAGTGATGAGTGCCCCCATGTTCTGATTGGTCCACTCGCGAGCCCCCCAGCCTGGGACCATCGTTGTTCCCAGCTCGCGGTGAACCTGTCATTTGCAACAATATGTAACTATGTGTTCATGCAGACAATGCATGGATTTGCTCATAGGCCTGAGAGCAGACCATTTCCATCGCTCTAGGTGTCCATTGGGTTATTTCATTGTTGCAGCCTGTGTCCCAGACGTGGGACCCAGGCGACTTCTCCTTCGTGGGGCTGGCACCTTGTCAGGTTTGGCTTGGTCACGTGAGGAGAGACCGTGGCTGAGGCAGAATTCTGCACATTTAAAGTAGTATTTGCTTCTGCGTGCCTGGTTTTGCTTACAGGTGTGACCTTGGCGTCAGCTGGTAGCATATGAGTTGCAACATTGCCCCCTTGGCTGTCAGCTCTCGCTGGGCTCGTTCTGCATGGTCAGCACTTGTACTCTTGCTCGTTCAGTGTTCATGGCAGCTCTTGCTTGCGGCCTACTTGGGCCTGGTTCATAGGTGGGGATATGTAATGCACGGTACTTATGTTGCGGTGTGACATGGCTTTATAGGCAGTATCATATCTTCATTGTATTTTCATCACGATGCAAGGGTCGGGAGAAGTGTCAGCAAGCGTGTAAGCGAGTGCTTTGTGCGTCTTTCGTTTCTGCATTTCGGAAAACCTATGTGAAAAATAATAAAGATGCGCACAGTGGGTGTATCCGTCACCTACGTCATAGCACTGAGTATATTCTTTGTGTGGGTTGGTGTGTGTGGGTTGGTGTGGGAGTGTCCAGTGTGCACGGTGGCACGTGTGTTCTTGACAGTTGGCTAGGTCGTCATGGCATCTCTAACGATGTGGGTGCTTGTTGTTGAGGTCTTAGTCGAGTTCATCCATGCCGCAGGTGTCGGCTTGAGTAGGGCAGGCTGGTGGGCAGGCTGGTGGGCACATCCGTATATTCTTGTACCAGGGTATTTGGTCGTCTGGTAGATAGACGAATTCATCTCGTGGCGGGTGTCTGGGCCGCGATCCTCTGGGCCAGGGTTGCGAGGAGATTGGGGGAGTCTTTTCTCCCATTCTCCCACTTCAGTCTCCCATCTGGTCGACTTGTCGACCACAAACATATCTTTTTCTTTATCTCCTCTTACTCTCCATATTTTAGTCACTCCTCCCAGGTGTCCATAGTGGTTGACATGTTCTTCAAATGACCAATACATGTATAAACAGCTCCCTCCCGGTTTGCAGTATACCCATCTTCTGATATAGCTCCTCGGGTTTCTTGGGTTTTCAAGCTTTACGGATGGTGGGTCTAGGTGATTGGCGATGATCTGTCTGCGCAGTTTCTCTCTTTCCTTTATTATCACGTCTGTGTGCTGGTCATCGTCAGTTGGCATCAAGGGGTGCATGCCGACCATTTTGATCATTTCGTCTGTAGTACATGCCTTCCTGGCCTTCCAAAACCTTATTATAATCAATGCAGCTCCAGCCAGTATTATGCATTCAACTATAATCTTCAGCCCGTCCGACAGCCATGATGGCATCCATGACCATAGCAATGAAAACCAGCTATCATCCTTCTTCACTCCTTTACTTTCTTCTATCATCTTGGAGTGCATCTGGGCCAGTTGTGATACTGCTTCGGTAAGTGTACCATTATCGGCATCGTTAACAGGATTAAATGTGCAGCATGATTGTCCTATCTTTGCGCAAACTCCTCCCTCCATCGCTGTGAGGAGATCCAATACATATCCGTTCTGTAGTGCTACCATTCTCACCGCTCGTAGTTCCTCTTTTATTGTGTTGAATCCATTTACTGTTGAATTAATCATCATCATTAGTTCCCATCGTGTTATCTGGAGCCATTTAGCATTTGCATAAGCTTGTAGGCCAGGGAGTATTATTGACGAGAAGAACATAGCAGCTCTGCTAAATAAACTGTGTTCTGGTGGGATAGAAGTTAGTGCTGTTTCCGACCTTCCCCACAGGTAGTTTCCTGTCAGGGGTTCTCCTTGTCTCTTTTTCCTGTTTAGAACATTATTTTTGTTGTTGTTGTTCTCTCTCTCCTGTGATTGTACAGATCTCTTCTTCCTCTTATTCCCTTCATCCATTTTGGGGAAGTTGGCCATATTCACATGTTTTTGGGGCACCACTAGCGATGGTACATTGATGTGTACCATTGTGCATATACCATTCCACAACGGCGGCAGGGTGTGATATGCCTTATTTCCGCAGGCCCAAAAGTGATCCATTATCACTGCCGTTCCAGCACCCCTCTCTGGTAATTCTAACACGCATCCACAGTTGGTGTTGTATCCCACATCCACATCTCCTCTGTGTTGGTAGCATAACTTGGGCACGGTCAGCGGTAGTATGCTCATTGGGTCTTCATCCTTCTCCTTCCATGTCAGCATGGGTACGTACTTGCCCCATGTCGTCCAACATCTGTCATTGTGTTCCTTTATGGTGGTAATATTTTCTCTTGTTACCATGTTGCTGCCGACCACTCCTATGTCCCATTCATTGTTCATGTATACCTTTCCTGTTATTGTTACAAGTGGCCTTTCCCAACACCCTTGTGTACCAGGAACTTCAGTGGCGTACCAATCACATGGTAGGTATTGTAGTGTTACTTTCTTCGTTTCTCCCATTTCAGGGCCACTTGTCATGTATCTGAACGCTTCAGCATGCAGACTGTTCTTGTGGTAATTCAAATATGACTTGAGGAAATTGTTTTCGTACGGGTATGTGTCTCTCGTTTTCCACTCCATTCTCATCACTGTTCCTTGAAATCGCCCTCTCGTTTGGAATAGTGCCAGATATACTATACATCATGCCGTCTTTTCTTCTATTTCTGTGGCGACGAATGTTCGAGAAGCGCTCATGGCGTATGGGATCAATGAGCAAACATAACAGCTGTCTTCTGTTGTCAGATTACCTATTTGGGTCATGTGCTGGTACCACATGTTGTTCGAGACATGTGCTGTGTTTAACTCTACTTCCCTTATGCGGAGGGTTGCTAGTACCACCTGACGTTACACCTGTTGCAGCTGTGGGAGGGGGTATGTTAGGTTTGGGTGCAGCCATAATATTGATAGCATAACTTTTCTGCCATACATAGGCAGCCAATAGACCAGTGATGACCAATACTCCTATCATTTTTATTACAAAAGCTAGTCTCACCGGCATTTGCTCTTACCTTGCTGCAGTCCGGCAGCTTATTCTTGCGACGTTAAAGTTGCCCACCTGAAAATTCTCAATACGCTCGTTATTATTGTTAGTTGTTGTTATCAAGCTCTCCCTATCAAGTAATCGTTCAGTGCCCAAGCGAAGAGCTGTTCCCACGCCAACCTCAGTGATCTATCTCTTAGAGCAGGTAAGTGCTGGTGAAGATGGGGAAATGATTGTTCTATGGCCAAAACAAATACAGTGTAATATACGCATACCCTCCTTCTTTTTAGGTACTTTGGCCTTCTTATATGATATACAAATTGGTGTGATAGGGCTTCAGGGTTGTTATCATCCGTGGGTAACATCTACTCCTGGGCAATGTACACTGTTAGTTACTTATTTTCTTGACAATACAATTACACACGGTATCTGCATGTGTGAGAGAAGAAAAAGAGAAAACATACAAGTGTTTACATGTGTGTGTGTGTGTACAAACAATGTCCTTCAATTGGGGGTGACCTTAGCGGGCAGGGGCTTTGGGGCTCAATTGGCGGAAGTCTGTTCACTTTTCGATCTCGTGACCATGGGATGGGCTGTGGGCAAGTGTCCAGTGTCTATTTCAGTAATTGTCTCTGGGTCTTTCGGGGGTGATCGGGTGTAGTGACAATAATGTCGTCAGCTGTGGTCGACGTCTCCTTCTCTGTAGCCGACGCTGTTGTTGTTCTTCCAATGGCCCTGTCGGTAACGCTAGGGCGGGTCTGGAGTTTGTAGATCTTCACGTCGTGTAGGTGATTCCAAGCACGCTTATCCTGCAACTTCACCACTCTGGTAGCTACCTCTTCTACCAAATGATGGCCAGTAAAGCGTGGGCCGTTCCACTTTCTATTGAAGTTGCGGTGTAGCACATGGTCACCTTTAGCAATGTTGCTTAGTCCTTCCTTTTCCAGTTGCTTGTTGGTGTCTTTTTGTTGAGAACTCTTCGAGCCGCCCCGCGTGCGCTCGAGCTGTTGAGATACAAACGCTACACTAGTAATCAAGGAAGACACATATTGATACATTTCGTCACCACGAACAGTTGCAGTGTTTTCATAGTCTGTGAATGCTCTTGATGTAGGTGTTAGAGGAAGGCGCATTTGACGTCCTGTCACCACCTCCTGAGGAGTGAGGTGGTGATCAGACCCTGCCCTATTCCTTAGCTCAAATAGAGCTAGCGGGAGACAGTACAACCAGCTCTTCTTGGTTGTTTGCTGTATCTTTGCTATTTCTTCTTTCAATAGGCCATTCAGGCGTTCACATATACCGTTGGCCTGCGGGTGATGTGCACACGCAAATTTATGCTTAATGCCCAGCAAAGACGTGATGTGCTGAAACATTTCATTAGCAAAGTGTGGGCTGTTATCTGACCGCAACACTTCACACACACCCCACCTAGGGAAAACCTCTCTCACTAGAAATTTAGCTGCTCTGAATGCATCTGCATGTGAGCAGGGTCCGACCTCGATCCACCTGGAGAATGGGCATACCACTACAATCATATACCTATTTCCTTGACATACATTGATCCTATCAACGTAGTCAATGTGAATGTGCAGGAAGGGTCCTTCTGGCCTGGGTATAGTACCTTTTATCACTTGCAGCGTGTGACCGGCCGTAAACTGTTGACATGTAAGGCAATTGCTGATAACATTTGTTACATGAGAATTTAACTCGGGGCAGAACCAGTCTTCCCTAATTCGTGCTGCAATTACTTCCTTTCCTGTATGAGCTGGGTGATGGAGCTGGGCCAGGGCGGTTTTCAACAGTGCCAACGGCATGACCACCTTTCCAGTGTTACTTTGACGCCACACTGCGTCAGTTGGGGACATCGTACATCCTCTTTTTACCCATAGTTCCTTTTCTGCCATTGGTGCAGCCGCCTGTAATTCCATTATCTGTGAGGCTGGGAGATGGGTGCACCCTTCTTTCATCAAGATCTGTTTAGCCATCCCCCTCCCTCTCCCTCTCTCTGACTCTGGGGGGTTCCATATTTCACCAAAATACGCCGCATGTTTGGCATGTGCGTCTGCTGTTTCATTCCCTTGTGAGATATGATCTTCTCCATTAGTGTGTGCGGGACATTTGACCAAAGCTATTTCTTGGGGATCATTGATTACTTCAATTAATTCAGCTAACATGAGAGCATGTTGCACTGGGGTGCCATCAGCTCTCCTAAACCCCCTTCTCTGCCATTTTATCAACCCCGAGTGGACAGTTGACGTGACATATGCGCTATCAGAATATATAGTAACTCTTTTGCCAACGCTTTCCTTCAACGCCAAGATCAGTGCAACCAATTCTGCTGCTTGAGCCGAATAATGCTGTGGTAACTGTACACATTTCACCGGGACACACATCAAATCTTCTGTCATTTTTACAACTGCTGCCCCAGTTCTCCTTATCCCATCACTCTGGTCTATTGTCGATGACCCATCAATGAACAAGATCTCTCCACCATTGAGTGCATCCTCTTCAACTTTCCTAGTGCATGAATACATTTCGATAGTCTGCGTACAATCGTGAGCATAATCACCTTCCTCAATAACTTCCGCTATAAACCTTGCTGGGTTAACTGTAGTACATCTGACAATTGACAGTTCGGGCCTAGACAAAATGATCTCATAACCTGACGCCCTCTGTGTGGTTAGAGTGGACTTTGGCTTATTCAATATTGCGAACAGTGCATGTTCCACAAATAGTGTGGTTGGGCACCCCATTGTAATAGACGATAATTTCTCTACCGCAAATGCAGCTGCAGCGAGAGTCTGTTCGCAAGGGAAATGACCTAACATAACAGGGGCCAAGTGACCACTGTAGAACGCTATTGGCTTGTGTCCCATGCTGGTTTTCTGAGTCAATGCTGCTTTCATTACTGCTGAGTCGCAATGTGAAAAGATAAAGAACTGTCGTTCATAATCTGGGGTGGCTAGTACCGGAGCAGTGGATATGGCGTGCTTCAACTCGTCAAGCTAGGCTGTAGATTAGTATCCACCATTTCACTTAAATCCTGCGAGTTACTCACAATCAAGTTACAAACTTCCCCCACAAGTACGATCACACTACACCTTATATACAGACCCCCAGGCCCTCCAGGAACTTTTGAAGAAGACATCACAGCGCTCATCACTGAAAATTCCAAGCCACTAGCACAAACCATCATCCTCGGCGACTTCAATCTGGGGTATGACGACCCCAAGGACGCACCAGCCGCATCCTTAGCAAACGACCTCACTGAGCACGGTTTCGCACAACTTAGTATCTCACCGACCCACCAGAAAGGCAGAATTCTCGACTGGGTAGCAACTCTCAACTGCAACACAACCTGCAAGGCCCCCCAACCACTTACATGGACAGATCACTACCTTATCCCACTCGAAATTCACACCAACCGGGCCACGCCTAAGAAACGCCCCCTGGCTCCAGCCTGCCCAACCAGAAACAAGCGTAACATTACCCCCGAAGCCTTACTACCACTGGTCCTATCCACCCTTAACACTCTACCGGACAAGGCTGACCTTAACCTACTAGTTGACACCTTCAACAATTCCATCGCTACCGCCATTGATACCATTGCCCCTTTGAAACTACGCAAAAGCAAACCAATAAACCACCTGAACTCGTGGTACACTCCCGAACTTAAACTACTCAGGAAAAAGAAAGCTAAACTAGAGCTACTATGGAAAACCAACCCATCACCTGAAAACAAATCCAATCTCAAAAACATCTCCACACTATACAAAAGCGAGATAATTCGTACCAAAAAAGATGCCTATAACGTCAGGATTGACCAGGCAGGCTCCTCCACCAAAGAACTATTTAAAATTCTAAAGGAGCTAGAAAACCCCAATCCCCCTCCAGACAACTGCTCAAAAGATAAACCCTGGTGCACCAGCATCCAGAATGCCCTCAACAATAAAATCCAGGGCTCCAGACCAAAATTGAGAACAAACGTCAACAACTCCTCAGCAACAAAACCACCTACCCTAGTTTAAGCCCACCGACACCCAACAAAGCCAACATAGACTTCATCTTTAAGAAAGTGACTAGCCTAGAAGTCCAAAAAATCATTACTTCCCTAAAACCTTCTAATTGCAAAGGGGACAGTTGCCCAGCCCAAATAATAAAAGACGCGGCCAGAGACCTCTCCCCTTTTATCACCAAGCTAATCAACCTCTCATTCGATAACAATTCTGTCCCCAACAACCTAAAACAATCCTGGGTACTCCCTCTCCTAAAAAAACAATACCTAGACCCAGCCATACCAACTAATTATAGACCAATCACCACTGTCCCTTTTCTGCTAAAAATCTTGGACAGAGTCGCCTACATCCAGATTCAGGAGTACCTGGAATCTAACCAACTGCTAGGTATGCGTCAATCTGGCTTCAGACCTCAACATGGTACTGAAACCGCTCTGGTTGACCTCAAAAGTCAGATTGATGAAATCAAAGACAAAGGCAATGCAGCAATCCTACTTCTTTTAGATCTCTCAGCGGCCTTCGATTTAGTCGACCACGAAATACTATGCAACCACCTATCGCAGCCCACTTCTCCTCCTCTGCCTCTGCATGGATACAATCCTTCCTAGAAAATAGAACCATGCGAGTTTTCTCCACCACAGCTGCTGCGGACCCGATCCCCATCACCTGCGGAGTCCCACAAGGCTCCTGTGTCTCCCCCACCCTGTATAATATATTTACTAAGCCTCTATTTGACATATTGGACCGTCTGGGTGTCACCTACACCAACTATGCAGATGACACCCAGATTCTCCTGACCATCTCAGGCAACTACAATGCGGACGTCATCCGGATCAACGAAATCTTCTCCATCATTCAGGCATGGATGGCCACCCATGGCCTCTGCCTGAATGATGAGAAGACGGAGCTTCTATTGGTCGGCTCTCCCAATAACCTGTCCAAACTCAGTCCCAGCTACAAGAACATTATCATAGACGGTAACACCATCCCTACTGCTAAAAGTGTGAAAACCTTAGGCTTCCACCTTGATGCCAACACCAACCTTGTCAAACAAATCAACTCAACTGCCTCGGCCACTGCCTATACGGGTAAGCTCATCAGGGCTAGCAGACCCTTCCTATCCCCCGACAGCTGCCTCACTCTGGCCAGAGCTCTCATCCAATCCAAACTAGACTACTGCAACAGCTTGTACCTAGGAGCCAACCAAGCCGTAACTAACAAACTCCAGGTTCTCCAAAACAATGCTCTACGCGCAGCACTCAACATCCCAAGGCGTGAGCACATCTCCACAACCAGGAAAGCGTGCAAATGGCTCTCCATACAGCAAAAAAAAATTTGACCTCAAAACTATCTGCCTCACTTACAAGGCATTAAATAATCTAGCCCCACCATACATCTCCAACAAATTCACCTTAAAACCTACATCTAGAACCACTAGATCGTCCAACTCCTTATGCCTGCTAGTGCCCAGATTTGCCTTAAAAAGAGCAGGAGGCACGAGCTTCACTGTGCTAGCCTCCCAACTCTGGAACACCATACCACTCATAATTCAAACCAATGAATCCTTCCCGATCTTTAGGAAACTTGTTATTGGCTGGTTACTGAACAATGAGTAGCATTTACCCTCACCTCTAATAAGCTAACAGCCGCAACCATACTTGTATTATATGTAAATTGTTGTATGTAAACCCTTGCTTTGTAAATTATTGTACTTTGTAAATGTAATGTATATGTTATGCCTGTAACCGCCTTCTTAAGCGCCCTTCTACCCACGGGTCCGGAGCGCTCTACAAATAAATAAAACAAACAAACAAACAAACAAACAAACAAATGCCTCCTTCATTTCCCTTGTCCACCCCAATGTTTTGTCCCCTTTGTGTGCTTCTCTCAATGCTTCAAGTAGGGGTCCTATGTATGAGCTGTAGTCAAAAACCCATGCTCTACAGTAGTTGCACAGTCCCAGGAACTGCTGCAGCTCCCTCACCGTTTGTGGTAGTGGCGTGTTTGATATAGCTTGTGCTCTTTGTGGTGCAATCTTCCTTCCTTGTTGGGATATTAGTTGACCAATGTATAATACCTGTTCCTGACAGTACTGTAACTTTTCTTTGTCTACCTTGTAACCTTTTTCAGCCAATACTGTCAGCATTTTCAATGAGTCTTCCCTGCACCTTTCCTCGCTTGTGCTGCAAATTATTATGTCGTCAACATATTGCAGCACCGTACTTTCCAATTCAACATTTCCCAAGTCCATCTGTATTACTCTGTTGAAAATTGAGGGTGACACGCAGTACCATTGTGGTAACCTAGTGTGTTTCCATTTTGTGTTTCTGTACGTGAAGCTTGTCAAGTCTTGTGAATCTGGATGCAGGGGTATTGAGAAAAAGGCATTTTTGAGGTCAATCACTGTGAACCGTGAGGCCTCGGCTGGAATTTCACATAATATTGTGGCCGGGTTTGCTGCTATGGGGTATTCTGCTTCCACAATGTTGTTCAAGGGTCTGAGGTCCTGGATAAAACGCCAAGACCCTCTTTTAGCTTTGCGCACTGGGTATACAGCCGTGTTACATGGTGATTCTGATAGTACCAATATGCCATTGTTTATTAGGGCCGTTATTGTTTCATATATGCCCTCATCTGCCTCTTTTGATAGTGGGTATTGTTTCACTCTAGGGAGTATTGCACCCTTTTTCAGTTTTATTCTTACACCCCCGATACTCTTTATGCAGCCTACGTCATAGGGACTGGTGGTCCACAGTGATGTTGGAACTTTTGCCATATCTTCCTCATAAAAGGGAACTGGGGTAGATGCGGGTGCTTCAAGTGCCATGGCCATTTTCTGTGCCACTTTCTTATATGTCACTCTTAGCCATATATCCACACTCATCATAAATACCATTTCACCCTCTTCCTTGTCTTCTGAAAAGAGCTCCTCATCGGACACCTGGGTGAGCCTGCATCCCTCAGCCAGGGCTATCACTGCCCTCCATGCTCTCCCTTCCCGGTCTTGGGCATGTACTTCGATATAATCAGCAGTCGCTATAATACTCTCGATGCTCACCGAAATCACCTTCCCTTCTGGTTCGTTGGCTGGTGTCTCAGGCCTGAACAAATATGCTGCTGGCCTCCTCCAGATCTTTCCTTCTATCCCTGGCATCCAGGCGAATGCCATGTCCGTTCTGTACTGGAACAGCTTGCCATCCACTGGCTCAGCCCTAGTTACTGTCTGTCCACAATATGCTTGCAGTATTTGTCGTGCAGTGAGCATATTTATTCCTGGAGTGGAACAAATTATGCCATCCTCCGTGAAGGAGATTGTCATATTTAGCCTGCTCATTATGTCCCTCCCAAGTATGTTCACTGGTGACTCCCTTGAATACAGGAGCGGGACAGACATGTCATAATCTCCAATAGATAAGGAGATGTTATCAGTAAAGGGAACCAACCCCCTAGCCCCAGAGAATCCTTGGGTGTTCATGGCCTCACCTGACATCTTAAATCTACCTTCCCTTATGCAAGACCAGGTTGCCCCAGTATCAACAAGGAATGATAATTTTTTGTCACCTATCGTTACCTCAATGCGTGGTTCCTCTGCACTATTCAGTGTTATCGACAGGATGGGACACACCAAGGACGTCTGTGGGCTGTCCTATTGTGGGTATAATGATTGACCACTTCCTGTGTAAGGGTTCTGTCCCAGGACAGTCACCCTTCCCAATTGTGTTTGTTGTAGCTGTGTATCAGTGGAGGTTACCTTATGGTCCTGTATTTGAGTGGGTTGCTGCACTGGCTGCACTTGGTGTTGTTGTGTTATTGCTACCTGTTGTTGCGGTAGTGAATATGCCTGTGGCTGTTGTTGTGTTACTAACTGTTGCTGTGTGCTGTTCTGTGGCAGCCCCTGCAGTTGTTGGTAACCCTGCTGCTCCCTTGTAGGCCCTTGGGGCCTCATTACAACCCAGGCGTTAAGGGTTTAACGGTGCCGTCGGCACTGTTAACCCTTAACGCCTGATTACCATTTTAACGCCTGCTTTCAGCAGGCGTTAAAATGCAAGGCGCTAACCCGCCTTGGTGCTAATTACGGCACCGTAATTTACGGTGCCGTAATTAGCGCCTTCCCCACTCCTATTATGCCCTATGGGGCAAAAATGGGAATGGGGAAGGGTAAATGGGGAATGGGGATTTACCGCCCCACTCACCTTGGAATGGGGCGGTAAATCCGCCATCCACCATGGTGTAAACGGAGTTTACACCATGGTGGTAAAGTAGGGAACTTACCGCCTGGGTTGTAATGAGGCCCTTGTTGTCCTTGTTCCCACCATGCTGGTGTGGAGGGTCTCATTCTACATGTACGTGACATATGTCCTAACATTCCACAAATCCAACATACAGGTGGTTCCCTGGTCTGCCATGGGAAACCTCCTGAATTTTCCTGGTACAATGGTTGCCCAGTGGGGTAGAGGCTTCGGAATCCTCCCCCTTGCTGTTGTGCAGGATAGCCATATCCCCTTCCCCTCATCATTCCTCTCCTTCCCCTGATGTTATTATAATATCCAGTTCCTGAGGTCATGTATCCTCCTCCCATGTTAGCTGTGTATGGTGGGGGTGGTGGCAGCTGTTGTGTTATAATTCGTGGTGATTGTAGTTGGGAGGGATCCTGTGCGGCCACTACTTGAGTGGGGTTTGGTGTCATTGTTGTTGGTGTAGTTATTAGTGCAAATTAACAAGGGGGGTCCTGGACAAAGACTGATATGTTTGGGATATTTCTTCTCTGTGAAAGATAGTGAGCTAAAGACTCTGGGTAAGTCTCTCGTAACCAGGACTAATGTCTGGCAGAGGGACTCCCAGGACCCCCCTTGTAATTTGCATATTTAAGTAACTTTGGGTCTCACCCTTAGTTACTAGGGGAATCCAGACGTGGACCCCTTGCTCACTATTCTTAGAGAGGCACAGATCCACCCTACTGATGAGGTCCAACCAGACCGAAACACGTGTCTGGGGTTTCTGTTGGTACTCTTGTTCAGAGGAGAATTGCCTAGCATTTCGGTGTTGGACTGCCCCAGGGCAGGACAAAGACTGATATGTTTGGGATATGTCTTCTCTGTGAAAGATAGTGAGCTAAAGACTATTGGTAAGTCTCTCCTAACCAGGACTAATGTCTGGCAGAGGGACTCCCAGGACCCCCCCTTGTAATTTGCATATTTAAGTAACTTTGGGTCTCACCCTTAGTTACAAGGGGAATCCAGACGTGGACCCCTTGCTCACTATTCTTAGAGAGGCACAGATCCACCCTAATGATGAGGTCCAACCAGACCGAAACATGTGTCTGGGGTTTCTGTTGGTACTCTTGTTCAGAGGAGAATTGCCTAGAATTTCGGTGCTGGACTGCCCCAGGGCAGGACAAAGACTGATATGTTTGGGATATTTCTTCTCTGTGAAAGATAGTGAGCTAAAGACTCTGGGTAAGTCTCTCGTAACCAGGACTAATGTCTGGCAGAGGGACTTACCACGTCCTACAATGGTGTACTATTGTCAGTTGTATTTCTGGCCAAGCCTTTGCTTCCATCCCCACTACTTTCTTCAATTGTTTTTGTACTGCCTCCGGGAGCCCTTGTATTAGTATGTGGTAAAATATTGCCGGTTGTCGCGGTGTAGAGTCCGTATACCCCTCCTCTTCTTCTGTGTCGTCTACGTCATCTGTTATGTCCATATTTCCCCCGCTCATTGCGGTTACCCCTTCATCTCTTCCCCTTCTCTTATTATTTCCTTTATTTGATGTGGGCATGTGTGTTTGTTCTTCCTGCCTCGGTCTGGGCAGATCTCTAAGCCTGCCGGCGTAGGGTGTGTGTTCAGGAGCCGGTGTGGGTGGACATGTTGGACGGGATGATGAGGGTGTAGCTGCACGTGTTTGCCTTCCCGCCATTCCTTGTTTTCCTTCCTCACTTCCCCCCAGCTCTTCCTTCCTTCTGCATGCCCATGGTGATTCCCTGTTGGTGCGGGTGATGTACAATTTGTCTAAGCTTTCCCTTTCGCCGTTTCTTCCTTCTCCCACCATTCCTTCTTTTTCCTCGCTGCAAAAATCAGCCAGGAGCGACAACCCCCAATCTGTCTTTTTCCCCCTAATTGTCACTGTTTTTAAATCTATTAGATCCGTTCCCCCCACTTCTTCTTTACCAATTGCTCCCTTTTGTGCTGATGTTGTTGCTACTTCTGTGTCCCTGCGTACATATTTCCTTATCCCACTCTCCTCTCCTATCTCCTCTTTCCCCTTCTCTTTTCTCTACTATTTCTCCACCTATTTCCTCTCTTTTCATTTTTAATTCCTCCATTACCTCACTACTCATCTTTTCTAATATCCTTTCTTCCTCTCTCCTCCTTTCCCATCTCTCTCTTTCCCTTTCTAATATGCTTTCTATTACCCTCCCTTCCTCGTATTTCTTGGTGGTTTCTGATAGTATTTTTCTCTTCCATATTTCCATTTCCTTTTCTTTCTCTTCTTCCTCCCTTTTCCTGTCGCGCTGCGCTGCTCGAGATACCCTTTCTGCTATCGCCTTCATCCTTTCAGCTTCCCTCTTCCGTTCTTCAGTTCGCTCCCTCATTTTTTCTAACTCATTTTTACTTTCCTTCCTTTCCCTCCTTCTCTCTCTTTCCTCCCTCTCAAGCTTTTTTATCAGGGCGTTTTGCTCATTCTTTAACTCTGCCAATCGTTCCTCCAAAATCTCCTCCTCCTCTCGTAACAGCTCCCCTTCCTTCCTTTTTCCTCCTTCCCCTTTTATCTCACTCTTACTCTCATCATCCTCGTTCATTTTCCTTACTACCTCCTTCTCTTCTCCCATTAATGTCCCTCGCAATTTTAATAGCACCTGCGCAGCTACCCACTTGTCGTGTCCTATGGCTGGGATTGGTTCTTCACTAGTCTTCCCTTCCCTTGCGTGCACCTTCGTATAAATTGGGCCGACCGCACTTGTCACCTCCCCTCCCTGTGTAGCCACCTGTAGCTGTATATGGTGGTGGGCTGTATGCAGGTTTCGAATACCCCTCAGCCACCGTTAGTTGTTGCCTTACCACTTCTCGTAGTTCCGTTACAGGATATAAGCCCCCTTCCTCCGTTTTCACTACTTTCGCTAAAGGCATGCCGTCGGTCCGTTCCTTTTTTATTTCTGTTTCATTTATGTTGCTAAGCTTTTCCTCCACCTCTCGGCCTTTTCCCGCGCACTGTGCGCTTTCAGCCTCCTTTTCCCCATTCCCTTCTTCCTCCTTAATCTTCTTCTCCTCCTTCATTTCCTCCACAGTGAACATTCCAGTTGGTCCTGGTCGGGACCCCTGGAACATCCTCCATAAGTTAAACACCTCCACGTGGTGCGTCAACTTCTTCCCCTTGTATGTGTTGTGTAGATGTGTCAGTAGCGAGTGTTGGACGTATGGGTCGAAACTGCCGTTAGGCGGCCAGGGTGTCGTCATTTTGTTGTCCGTCCCTTGTGTCCATTCTATGCTGTATTTAATCAGTTTCTCACTATGGGGTGACAGTGTTTTACATATATGCTGTAGTGGAGTAGTGAGGGTGTTCCCCCACCCCCCCGATCCTAACCCGTATGACATAGTTACACTGTGTTGTTTTAGTTCCCTTCAGTATAGTAGTTGTTACCTGGCCCCGTAGTTTGGGGACTTACGACCGTCCGCTAAAAAGGAACTCAGTCAAATATGACAATTGCAGATGTGTTACCTGGCCCCGTAATTTGGGGACTTTCGACCGCCCGCTAAAAGGAAAGACAGCCAAATATAATGCTTGCAAGTATGTAGTCTTTTCTCTGTCTTTTGTTCCTCTTTCATAATACCGTTACGGCCCCCTACGGCCAAGGCGCACGTAGCCCCCTGCGGCTGCATGTCCTGTGTGATGTGCTTATACAGCCGTCCCACTTTTCTTCACCCCTCCGCCTCCTCCCTCATTCGTCGTGGCCGGCGTTCTCCGTGCACGGTCACTTCCCCCTCTCCACCTGTCCCAGATTTAACATTGCCGTTAACCTTCATGCCCACCCCTTTACCACTCTTCAACAATGCTGGGTGGTCGAGCTATCCTATGAAAGCCCTACGGCTGACGTCACCGACCTCTTCCAAAACTATCGGTAAGATCTTTTACACTTCAGAAAGCTCGAAATAAGTTTTACTATTTGTCCCCGTTAGCCCCACAGCTGTCCTCTTGTCACGCCTGGAACAAGGTAACCAATAATATAATCAGACTGCGCACGCTGCGTCGCCTCGCGTGTGATACGCCCCTCAACAGGAGGGCTTAACCAGCCAATTATCTTCCGCATTAGGCAACCAGCTAGCTACCGCCTACAGGAAAACATTGTCTATCTATCGAGTTTCGCTGCTCGACCAATAGGGATCCTCATCTACTCATTGATCAATAACCGCCAATTCGTAGGAAGCCACACACACACAAACGCGCACCCTTACAGGTGGTCACGACCTAGGCCAATCAGTGTCTACGAGCAGCCGCACGTGATGTTTTCGTGCTCCGCCCCCTCTTCTCCGTAACGTAGCGGACTGCTCTTGCGCCTGTCCAGCTACGATTCACTTCACCGTCAACACTAATTTATCAAATCTTCACCGCACACCTTAGTAACACCTGCCACCGCCCTTATTTCACTCCTCCCCCCTCCCTCACAATCTCACATTGCTTGTTGGGTGTGGCATACTCACCAAGTTCTCTTGATGCGGGGTCGCTCGACTGCGTGCACCCCTCCAAGCGGCTCGCCACCTCCCCTCGTCTGGACCACGTCTGGACACTCGCCAACCGCGGGCGGGATACTTCTCAACCGGCTCCCGAGGGCCAATATCCGTATTGCGCTGTCCGGTCTTCTCGCAGTTCCGCGATGGTCCTGTAGTCCTCAAAATTTCAGGACCTATTTGCAAAAGCACCTTCCAACATATCAAAGTAATATCAACACATCATTCAACTATAAGAAATCTAGTCTATAAACTGTACTATGCTAAAAGTCCTGCTTTAGCACTAGCCAATTTAAATAATAATCTTCTACATGGTACACCCAACGACATACTCGAAGAAATCGACCATATTCAGAGATTTTGGAAGTGAAAGCCACTTACAAAATGCAATAGCTTTACAACAGACTAGCAACAATTCTACACATGGCAACCTCCTACTACACACATACAAAAAAGAAATACTAAAATGTAAAAGTACATCCGCTGAAGTACCAAACCATGTGTGTGTGTGTTGCCACAAGTAACACAAAAACTGTAGACACAATATACAAAATAGAAGACAATGAAGATTCCAAATGGTTTGAATTAGCTCTCTACCTTATAACAGAAAACAAATACGAAATAACTGACCCCTTAATACTTTGCAGTTACTGCACTATAAAACTTGACAACAACCAAACTCCTTCACGTGCTATTACAAATAACTTGCAATTATTCCCACTACCAAAACCACTTCAACAACTCAATTTATAGGAGAGCATCATAATTCAAACAGTGCACCCATTACAAGCAATAATACGCCTTCAACCAAAAACAGCAAAATTGCCTCCCTCCGAATTGGTGAAAGGCATTTGTGGCAAAGTAGTTAATTTACCATTAGATCTAAAAGAAAATGTGCACACTCTGGGAGTGCAATGTCCAATGGAGTAATCTTTAATTATCTTAGTAAGTGGAGTACCTACAAAAGACAAAACAATTTGGCAACAACTCATAGACTTACATAAAGTTAGACAAGCCCTGCAATATCTAAAAGACAATAATGAATACTACAAATAAATAAATATTGAAGAAAACTTAAGGGAAACAACTGAAATAATTCAAGAGTCACAAGAAACTGGTCAATTTGAACTTCTAGATCCTGCTACAGTATCCAATATTTTAGAACATCATACAATTCATCCATTACACTCTAATGATACCATAGATGATGCACTAGAAACATACTAAATGTGACAAACCAAAGGATCACCAATCAGCATATGGGAAAGAAGTATAGAAGCATGTGCTTTTCCTCTACTCTTTCCTACTGGCAAAGGAGGAAGGTACGATGATAGACCCACTCAGATAATAGCATCAGAATACCGCTCGTTACGAATGTATTCTGAAGATCCCAGATTTAGACAAAATGTGGAACACATATTCCACCTACTCTTTAAAAGTGAACTAGCAACTCTATGTTACGGAGTTGCACACAGATTAAAATAAGGACCCGACTTTCAAAATATGTCAGCTATGCAATTAATACAAAAAGTGCAGGAAAAGATGAGGTTTTACAATCAAGCATTACAAATCTGTTAGCAAACATGCGTGGTACGAAAAAGTACTGGTTCCAATGTCACGGAGATGTACGTTGTATGATAAGAAACCTTGACCCGCCCACTTGGTTTGTTACATTAAGTTGTGCAGAATATCCATGGGAAGATTTACATGATTTCCTATGCATATCAAACAAAACAAACATAGATATACCAACACCTGGACAACTTTGCTCTCTAGATACTGTTAATGTTTCAAGATATTTCCATCATCGTTTCATTGCTATGCTACACTTTATTTGTAATAAAACTGTTCCTCCCCTCAGAGAAGTGCAACACCTATTTTGGAGAAGAGAATACCAAGCCAGAGGAGCACCACATATCCTCATGCTTTTATGGATTAAATATGCTCCTAAATTTGGTCAAGACAGTGATGCCACTGTTTTACAGTTTATCGAAAAATATGTCACTTGTGAAATTCCATCGGAAGCAACAAATAGTGTTCTTCATGCACAAATTGTACAATTCCAAAGACACAAATGTGGCAAATATTGTTGGCACAAATACAAAAACAAAGGGCAATGCTACACCAAATGTTACTTTGGTTTCCCTAGACCAGTTACAGAAACAGTTGAAGTGAACAACTTCATGTCTTCAGTTAGACATAGGGCGTCATTACGAGGCAAGTGCTGACAGAATGAAGGGGGCCGGTACAGGACCGGCCCCCTTCATTCCATCAGGGCTGATTACGAGCTTTCCATCACGGGACCCGGATCGGATGCCTGGTAAAACCAGGTGTCCTCTCCGGGTCCCGCGAGGGGAAGATGGAGGTAATAATGGGACACTCATAATGTACCTCTTGTTACCTCCAACACTATTCCCACTGAGCCCTATGGGGGCTCAAATGTGAATGGGGAATGGTTCCTGCAAGGAGCATTTACCGGGTCCTCCTATGTTGGAATGACCCGGTAAGTCTCCATTGCAGAAACCCAGTAAATGAGCCCAGTTTGTTGGCAGCCATGGAGCTAACAGCTACATGACTACCGCCAAACTTGTAATGAGGGCCATAGTGTTAAAGGTAAATCACCTTAGAACACGTATTACATAAAAAGAACAGAAGAACAAAATATATCAATAATTACAATGCAATCATTGCCCCCTTATGGAATGCAAACATAGATGTGCAGTATATTGCAGACAATTCCACTGCAGTTGCACCATATGCTACAGCCTACTTAACAAAACAGAAAAAAACAGAGCTTCAAGACCTCTGGAATGACTTATAATCGGACAAAAGACCATCTCAGAAATTGTACAGTTTAGGCATAAAAATGCTCTCTCATAGAGAATGTGGCTCCTATGAAGCTGCAGATCGTTTAACCGGTACTGCTTTGTATGGAAAATCTGAAAATATAGTATGGATAAGTCTTGGTCCTGCTAAATCTAGAAAAAGAGTTCTCAAATCATACGACGACATAGAAACAATAGCCAAAAATGATCCCAACAGCCAAGACATTTTGAAAAACAATTTACTAGACACATACTACCCAAACAGGAGTACCACTTTGGAAGCCATGTGTCTACACCACATAGCCCAAAACTCCACATACAAACATAATATAAAACCTGATGAAAAAAAAGGTAGATATAGAGTGACATATTTTGAAGGTAGCTAGTGAAACTTACCAAACGAAGCTTAATTAATCATATCAAATTGTCATTAAAAACTCCTCAACATAAAGAACTATATTACATGTCTCTGTTACAACTTTTTAAACCATGGAGAAAAGAAGAAGAGATACTAGAAAACTATGACTCCTATGAAGACTCTTTCAGAGCAAATGAAAGCACTATCACCGATATAAACTTTACGCAGTACAAAACAATGTTGCACAATGAACAGCAACACGAAGAAGAACTCCAGGCCCAACTAGATAAGGACACTCCTGACAGTAGTCAACCTTCTGTAACAGGAAGTCAAGAACCACTGGAACAGCCACTAAGAGCAAATGAGGCAGAATTAGCTATGACAGAATTAGAGAACACCATGTGTCACTATGAAGAAGATACAGAAGACTTAACTGTACTACAATCAAAACTGAACAAAGAGCAGCGTACCATTTTTCAAGAAGTAACAAAAGAAATTGCACATGGTGTACAACATGAAAATAAAGAATGTACCTGCCAAAATTACAAACCTATACTGCTATACGTCAGTGGTGAAGCTGGTTCAGGCAAAACATTCGTAATCAAAATCATCAGTAAGTTCCACCAATAATTGACAAACAACAAACTGTCAGCTGTTGCAACTGCCCCCACAGGTTTAGCTGCCTACAACATAGGCGGTGTCACTTTACACCAATTATTACTCCTTCGAGTAGATCACCAAAACAAATTAGAATATTACAAACTTTCTACAGAAGCTGCAATGGAACTACGCAGAGTGTTAAAACAAATGAAAATGCTACTAATAGATGAAGTGAGCATGGTCTCCAACCTAATGTTGGCTTTGATTCACCAAAGATTGCAAGAAGTACTTTAAACAAACTACGAAGAGCTCTTTGGAGGAAAACACATTATTGTTTTCGGAGATCTTCTTCAATTGACACCAGTGAAAGGTGAACTTATTTTTAAAACCTTCGGACACAAACTTTGCCGTAAAACTGTTGGCAGCATAGGAAATGTCAACCTTTGGCAACATTTCCCATACAGATAATTAACAGAAAACATGCACCAATCTGCACATCTCCCTTATGTCAACATTTGAAAAAGTTTTAGCGTTGGTGTACTATCTCAAGAAGCACAAGCAATATTAAAAACCTAGCACATCCATGTACTTTATGGCCATAACTCATATGCTACTGATGTTATGGAACAATTAGCACACAAACTTATCAATTGTATGTCCTTAATGCCAACTCTTGCAAGCTGTTCCAAATTCAATGAAACAATGTTGAAAAAAGAAATGCAACCAATAATTGAAATTTGCTCCACAGACAAACTGGACGTACATAGTATGATACTACCCATGTTTGTTTGTTTGTTTTATTATTTATATTGCGCACCAGACCCAAAGGTATTAGGGCGCGAAGGCATAAAGAGGGTTGTTAAACTTAAGTTACATTGGTACACAGTATAAAGAACAGCTATGGTTACAGTGCTGTGTGGATGATCAACTTTCAGAACGAGATTATACAAAGGTAGGTAAGTACTGCTGTAAGAGAAATATATACAATGACTGCAGTAGGGTACAGTAGGAAACATATATACAATAAATGCAGTAGGTGCTAGGAGGGTGCATGTGATGTAGGATCAGTTATCATGTTCCTTTAGCCAATGGATAAGATTGGATCTGAATTGTAGATAGGGTAGATCTTCTCTTAAGGTAGGGGGAAGGGAGTTCCAGAATTGTGCCGCTTTGACGGGGAAACTGCTCCCGCCGGATTTGGTACGTTTATATCAAGG
This sequence comes from Ambystoma mexicanum, assembly GCF_040938575.1. Classification (NCBI taxonomy): domain Eukaryota; kingdom Metazoa; phylum Chordata; class Amphibia; order Caudata; family Ambystomatidae; genus Ambystoma; species Ambystoma mexicanum. The sequence goes on from NC_090940.1 coordinate 265,579,579, forward strand.
TACTAGTAGAAGGTTGGAATTGACTTTTCTTAGAGGGCGAGTGGCAACATGTCTAGTGAATCTAGCTGAGAAGTAGTGAGGGGCTGACTGGTGGAGACATTTGTGTGTCAAGGATGCTGTTTTGAGTAGGTGCTTGTCTTTCATAGAGAGCCAGTTGACAGATCTTCTAAGGTCTGATATATAAGTATTTTCTGGGAAGTTTAGGGCAGCTCTTAAGGCATTGTTTTGGAGGGTCCGAATCTTAGTCGTGATGTATTTGTTGCTGCCTACATAGAGGGCATTGCAATAGTCCAGTTTGGATAGGATCAGGGCTCTCGCTAAAGTAATACAGTTGTTAGGTGAGAGGAAGGGCTTGGCTGCTCTGATTAATTTGCATGTGTAGGAGGTGGCCAAGGCCATAGCATTTACTTGTTTCCCGAAGGATAACGTAGAGTCTATGTAGAAGCCAAGAGTTTTGACTACCTCAGCCACAGTAATGTTGTTGTCAATTCTGAAGCAGGAGTAGTCCTGGCCTAATTTAGTAATGTTGGATGGGGTGCCTAGAATGAGGAGTTCCATTTTGCCATCATTCAGGCATAGACCATGAGAGGCCATCCATGCCTGGATGATGAGGTATAATCTGTTCACAAAGGCCAAGTCCTTTCCATAATCCCCCGTTAATGGGATGAGGATCTGTGTATCATTGGCATAATTAGTGTAGGTGATACCCAGACCATCTAGATCATCGAACAGGGGCTTTGTGAAACTGTTGTACAAAGCAAGAGATACACAGGAGCACTGGGACACGCCGCAAGAGATGGGTGAACGGTCAGCAACTGCTAAGGGAGAGAAAACTTGCATTGTCCTGTTTTCGAGGAAGGATTGGATCCAGTTGACTGCCTCTTGGGAGAAGTGGGCTACGGACTCCAGATGGTTGCAGAGAATCTTGTGATCAACCAAATCAAACGCAGCTGAGAGATCAAGGAGTAGCAGGAGTGCTGTCTTGCCTTCATCTCTTGGTGCGTCAATTTGTGCCTTAAGGTCTAAGAGCCCAGTCTCAGTAGCGTGTTGAGGTCTGAAGCCAGACTGTCAAATTCCTAGAAGGTGGTTTTGTTCCAGATGATGCTGGATTTGCAAATACGCTATTTTATCTAAGATTTTGAGTAGGAATGGCACTGTAGAGATAAGGCGGTAATTAGTGGTGATGGATGGGTCAAGGTTTTGCTTTTTGAGGAGAGGGAGGATCCAGGACTATTTCAAGTTGTTAAGTATGGTGCCTGATGTGAAGGATGAATTTATAAGTTTGGTGATGAAACGGGAAAGGTCACGGGCAGCATCTTTTATGATTTGAGCTGGGCATGAGTCACAATGGCAATTGGAAGGTTTGAGGGTGAGGATGACTTTTTCAACTTCTTTGATAGACACTTTGTGAAAATAGAAGCAGGGAGTCGGTGATGTGGGTTGGATCGGGATAGACTGAGGTGCTGGTGTGGCATTGATGCAGGATTTCGAGGCAGTGAGAGTGGCTTTTTTATTGTTAATCTTAGCCTGAAGAGTTATTATCTTGTTGGCCAAGGCATTTTGTATACTCATGCACCAATTTTTGTCCTTGAGACAAGAATCTGGGGCTTGGATAGGTGATTCTGCCTCTTTGAGAATAGCAAACAGTTCTTTGGTGTTCGATTTAGCTTGTGAGATTTGGAGGTTATAAGATGTTTGTTTGGCTAGGGTGATTTCTTTTTTGTAGAGCGTGGCTAGTTTATTCAAGTTGTTCTTGTTGAGATCTGAGGGGTCTGCTCTCCAGGTTTTTTCACTTAAGTGCTTTTCTTGTCTAATTGCTTTCAGGTGGGGCGAGAACCATGTGTTTAAGTGTTATCAGGGTTTACTCTTTCTGATTTTCAATGGTGCTATAGCGTCAAGAGATGAGAGCATCACTTTATTGTACATTTCTACCATGGTGGATGTGTCGGTCTGGTCTGGGATAGAATTCAGTGTGGGAAGTATGAGGGGGATACTTTTTTGGGAATTATATTTTTTTTATTTCTGGTAGGAGCAGCGGGTTCTATGCTAATGATATTCATGGGTGATGTGGCCTCTAGCGTAAAGGAGATCAGGAAATAGTCAGACCAGGGCTGAGGCAATATAGAGGTAACAGTGGTTTGGCAATTATGTTAAGTAATCCAGTCAAGGGCCCTTCCTTTAATATGAGTGGCCTCTGTGACCTTTTGGGTGAATCCTAGTTCCTCTAGAGAGTTGTTGATCTGTGTGGCTTTGGGATCTAGGGGGTCACTGAAACCAAGGTTAAAGTCTCCTAAAATGAGGCATTGTGATGAGTTTTTGAGGTTGTCTGATAGTATGATCAATAGATCTTCCTCAAAGGAACCTAGAGGACCTGGCAGTCGGTATATCAGGTGAATGGTGATAGTCTGGGTATTAGAAGTGGTAAGTTTGGCGGTGAGGGATTCACAGGACTTTGTATTATGGGGTGTGGAGAGTCTTAAGGTTAGATTGTTCTTAACAATTATGGCAAGGCCTCCACCTCTGGAGGTAGTACGATCTAGTCTTATAAGAGTGTAGCCAGCATAATTGCGGGGCCTGCTGCAGAATGGAGCAATGATTCAGTAATGGCCAGGTGGTCGATATTTTCATTGTGCATAAGGTCGGCTATATCTGTGGCGTGGGCCACCATGGAGCGGGCGTTTATTAAAGCACCTTTTATGACAGTTTGAGTAGGTTGGGCAGGTAGTGGCTGAGCCTTGAGGTGGCATTTCAAAGGGGTGGTAGGACATCTGAAGAGTCGACTGTTGAACTGAAGTGGGTGTTGGCCATTGTTATCTTTGTAGGAGGAAGTATTGGTAGTGGAGTGAACGTCCCTTAGAAGTTTAGTAGTGAAAAGGGCATGAGGAGGTAGTGTTTTAGTTAGTGGATCATAAATTCTTGCAAGTCTATCACAGAGTTTGAGGTTTCTCTGTTGGAGACTGCAGGGTTTAGTGGTCATGTCTTTCTGCTTGGGGAGTGCAGGTGCAAGCATTAGTTGGATACGGGCTGGGTCATGTTAAAGTCTTGTAAAGTGATTATGTAGAGGATGGTGCTTAATAGAACAGTGTAAAATGGTTGCATATGCATAGTGTCTACATATAGGCAAGTGCTAGCAATAGGTGACACAATGATTAGGTGTAGGTAGGACAGTGGCTAGGCATGGGCAGCACTAGGCTATATAAACTGAGCATAGGCAGTACAATGGCTAAGCAAGGGCCACACAGGGCTATATATATTAAGCATCGGCAACACAGTGGCTAGGCATGGGCAACACAATGGCTAGGCACGGGCAACACAGGGCTATATATTGAGCATAGGCAACACAGTGGCTAGGCATGGACAACACAATGGCTAGGAATAGGAAACACAGGGATGTATAGGCTGAGCATGGGCAACACAATGGCTAGGCATGGGCAACACAGGGCTATATATATTGAGCATAGGCAACACAGTGGCTAGGCATGGGCAACACAATGGCTAGGCATGGGCAGCACAGTGGCTAGGCATGGTCAACACAGGGCTATATATATTGAGCATAGGTAACACAGTGGCTAGGCATGGGCAACACAGTGGCTAGGCATGGTCAACACAGGGCCATATAGGCTGAGCGTAGGCAACACAGTGGCTAGGCATGGGCAACACAATGGGTAGGCATAGGCAACACAGGGCTATTTATATTGAGCGTAGGCAACACAGTGGCTAGGCATGGGCTACACAGGGTTAAATATGCTAGGCAGGAAACATAGTGACCAGGCGGATAAGGTTAGTGTCTAGTTTAGTACTTAACCTTAGTTGGCAGAGTGGGTAAGGGTTGAGTAGGTTGATTACAACACGCCGAAGGTAAGTTAATACTTGTGTGGAACAGTAGATAGGTGAGGAGGGGAAGCTTAATGACAGACTTTGAGTTATGAACAGCAGATGGTTTCCTGGTTTATAACGTGGGTCACTACAGGCGATAGTTTTATGGCGGCGCTCCAAGGTATTATGAGGGGGAGGGTGCAGGGCTAAATGAGATGGTGACCACGTGGGGGGCATCAATAAACAATTGAAAAGATTGCGGGAATTTCCATGAACAGTACCTTAAAGGGGTAACATCTGGGAGAAGGTGGGTCCTTCGGGCAGAGATGCAGCATTCCTGGCAGGTGCAGGGACCATCAAGGGACAGGCTTGGACAGTTATTATGCCTTAGTTTTTGTGTCTTTGTTTTGGGGCGGGCTTCGCCTTCCGGCAATTTGTGATTGGCGACGTATGCCGCAGTATGGCCAATCAGCTGGTGGGGCCGGCTGCTGGCAGGCAAAGAGGCATGTATTAAGGATAAATGATGGTGGTGGCCATCTTGGAAAGGATAGAACCCTCTTGGTTCTTAATGGCGGCGTATAGAATCGGATGATTTTCCTTCAGTAGCTGCTTCCTTACAAGATTATATGGCTAGTGTAGCTTCTACACTATGCGTGCAGGCAATTTTCCAATTCTGCTTCAATCGCGCATGGTGCGCAGATGATGCCCGTAAAAATGGGCATATGGTTGGTGGGAACCCTTGGCCTTACCTGCTGTGCAAGGCAGGGTGTAGGTGGGGCTGCTCCTGTAGCACGGTGTGGCCTCCGGCTCCACTGGCTTCACCCATGTATCAACAAGCCACAACAAGACTAAATACCTTAGAAAATTCTATCTCCAACACAGCTGGTTTGGAGAAAATATTAAAATTATCCTGTGACTGTAGAGTAATGCTTAAATGTAACCTTGACGTTGAGCAAGGACTCGTTAATGGAGCACTGGGTACAGTTGTTGGCTTTCAAACATACCCACCTGACAACAACATTCAGTTTGTCAATATTCTCTTTGACAAACTTTCAGAAGTAAAAAGGATAGGGCGCTCAACAGCTCGATTCCTTCTCTTCAAAGACAAGAATGTACGCAGAGAACAATTTTCTGTAACTCTAGCATACGCAGTCACCATTCACAAATCACAAGGTCTTACCCTAGACAAAGCATTGATAGATATTGGGAACACAGTCTTTAAAGAAGGCATGAGCTACATAGAACTATCATGCTTACATACACTTAACGGTCTATTTCTAATCAACTTTGATGCAATTAAAGTAAACACTTATATTCCTTGCATTTTAGAATACAATAGACTACGTTCACTATACACCCCCATCTAAAAACATATCCTGTTGCACAAAAAGGAAAACGTTGTAAAAGAAAACTAATACAAACAGAAATGCAACATGATCTCACTGCAAATCCTCCTAAGAGAGTAAAAGAAGCTAATACTTCATCAATTACCACAACCAAAGAAGAACCTATTACTGAAAGTAACTCAGGTACTTCTTCAAAGAAGCAACACACACTCCGAAAAAATGACTTGGACACAGAACTATCTGGTCCATTCAAATTTTCAAATATAACTGGTGTAAGTTGCTACTCAAATGTAGTAATGAATATTCTATTTCAATTGCCACCAATTGTTGACAACATTTACTTACACAATACAGACCAATTGTGTTTGCAAATGTTAGTCCTTCATAGAAACGCGACAAACAATCCTGACAACACGTATAGAATTCATGGCATAAAACAAGAATTGGACTACTGTGCTGGAATGGTGAAATTCACTATAAACTAACAAGAAGATCCACAAGAATGTCTAATGTACTTACTACAAGTACTAGAAAACAAAAACATACCTATAAATGAAATCTTCCACATTTCATACATGTGGAAACATACATGCACTCTCTGCAACAATGTGGCACAGGAACAAATCCCTAATGAGCGCTTTGTGTATGTATACATACCTAATTGTGAATCCGTTCCGTTTCAGCAACTTGTACAAAATGCAAACCATGGTAGATTATGCACTACCTGCAATTCAGATAATCGCTACACCTTACTAATACAAACACATAGGGCCTCATTACACGGATGGCGGTAGGGATTTACCGGTACCGGTAAAATACCGGTACCAGTAAATCCTTACCGCCTTACTACGAGGTCCCTTTGCGGGTTGGGGGATTTAACGCCTGCTTTTTGCAGGCATTAAAATCCAACCGGCTAAGGGACCTCGGAGCTAATTACGGCACTGCAAAATTGCAGTGCCGTAATTAGCGCCTTCCCCATTCCCATAGAGCCCTATGCGGCAGAAATGGGAATGGGGAAGGGCAATGGTGGAAGGGGGATTTACCGCCCCTCCAACCTTGGAATAGGGCGGTAAATCCCCTTTCCGCCAAGGCGGTGCGGGTATTTTACCGGCATGAGCCATGGCGCTAATAGCGCCATGGCTCACCGCGTACCGTGTAATCAGGCCCATAGTAAATACGTAATAGTAATGCTTCTACATTACAATGCAGATCGTACCAAAAACAACTGCAAGCTGACTGGATTCACACATGGTCAAGTATCACTTGGTAGGAAAACCTTGACAACAATAGGTATAATCTACCACGCAGGAGCCACAACCAATGCATGTCACTACACTGCATATATAAAAAAGAAATTTGGATGGTTTGAATGTAATGATAGTACCATTACTCTAAAGCAGAGATTACCAGAAAATCTTACAAACACTTATTTAATCTTCTTAAAACCAATCTGTACTTAAACATTAACAAAACTTCAATTAAAAAACTGTAAACTGTTAGAATACGCAAACAGGTATATAACTGTCCCAAGATTCTATAACAACCAAACAGATAAATGAATACCACTAAATTATAACAAGAATTAAACAGTTAGGGGGTCATTACGACCCAGGCGGTAAGTACACCAACTTTACCACCATGGTGTAAACTACGTTTACACCATGGTGGATGGCGGATTTACCGCCCCATTCCAAGGTGAGTGGGGCGGTAAATCCCCATTTCCCATTTTACCCTTCCCCATTCCTATTTTTGCCCCATAGGGCATAATGGGAGTGGGGAAGGAGCTAATTACGCCACCGTAAATTACGGTGGCGTAATTAGCACCAAGGCGGTTTAGCGCCATGGATTTTAACGGCTGCTAAAAGAAGCCGTTAAAATCGGAATCAGGTGTTAAGGGTTAACGACAGCGTTAACCCTTAACGCCTGAGTTGTAATGAGGCCCTTAGAATACGCCAACAGGTATCTAACTGCCCCAAGATTTTGCAACAATCAAACAGATAAATCAATACCACTAAATTATAACAAAAAATAGACAGTTAGAATATGGAACAGGTATCTAACTGCTCCAAAAATCTGCAACAAGCCAACAGATAGAACAATAGCCAGAAACAAGTGAACACTGAAAACAAACAAATAGACTGTAGCATAACAAAAAAAGGTTTGTTTAATCTGACATGGATTTTTTTTCCCACAGACCCAATGATTTGAAAAACAAACACAGCACCTGAGCAAACTGCACAGTACACTGGTTTGTAAACTACTATATATGACGGTCGAAAAAAAGCTGAAATGTCTATTATGCAATGTAATAAGTCTTTATAAAATACATACAGTAACATGCTCTTTTCTTTTATCACAGAAATTGAAAAAGAGTAAGTGCTCCAGTTACCCAACTCATGAAAACAATATATCCAATCTCAAAAAATAAAACAGTAAGTGTATTCTAATAGAACGCATAAATACTGCTGCATAAAAGAACCATTGAATCAAACATCTAACCATACAGCACAATACAAAATGTTTACTTCCATGGATATATTACACTGCAGTGCTTGTTACCAAACTCTACAATCTTAAAGACATGACGTAGCAAAAACTTCACATACAAACTATACAAATCAAACAGTACACAAACTGTAGATTTGCAAATATTTGATAGATATTCGATTCTATGGGTGTGATCTATGGGTGTGATATGCTGTGGTGGTTGTGGCCAGGACCTACAGTCTTTGGTGTATGGCCTACCGCCTACAGCCTGCGGCCTTGCACCCAAGACTCTAGGCCCTGGCCACAACCACTGCAGCATATCGCACCCATAGATCACACAGATAGAATCAAACATTTTAGCTCTCTATATGGGCCCACCCATATCACACTTTTTGCAAAGTTTGGTGAGAATTCATCCAGGGAGGGCGAAGTTATAAGCCACTCATGGTGGTTCATAACTTCAGTGCATATAACTTTGGTCTTGGGTGCATAAATATATCCAATCTCAAAAAATCAAACAGTAAGTATATTCTAATAGAACACATACATACTGCTGTACAACAGAACCATTGAATCAAACATCTAACCATACACCACAATACAAAATGTTTACTTCCATGGATATGTTATACTGCAATGCCTGTTACCAAACTCTACAATCTTAATAGCATGACGTAGCCAAAACTTCACATACAAACTATACAAATCAAAGAGTAGACAAACTGTAGATTTGCAAATATTTGATGGATATTCGATTCTATGGGTGTGATCTATGGGTGTGATATGCTGCGGTGGCTGTGGCAAGGGCATAGAGTCTTGGGTGTATGGCCTGCGGCCTACGGCCTGCGCCATGCACCCAAGACTCTAGGCCCTGTCTACAACCACCACAGCATATCACACCCATAGATCACACCCATAGAATCAAACATTTTAACTGTATATATGGGACTACCCATATCACACATTTTACAAATTTTATTGAGGATTCATCCAGGGAGAGCAAAGTTGTAAGCCACCCATGGTGTCTTATAACTTCTGCGCACATAACTTCAGTCTTGTGTGCATGGCCTTTGGCCATGCACCCAAGACTCTAGGCCCTGGCCACAACCACCGCAGCATATCACACCCATGGTGGCTTATAACTTCGGTACTTATAACTTCGGTCTTGCGTGCATGGCCTTTGGCCATGCACCCAAGACTCTAGGCTCTGGCCACAACCACTGCAGCATATCACACCCATAGAATCAAACATTTTAACTGTGCCATATGGGCAATTTTTATGTCCGCGGACACCGCGCATGTCCTTACAACAGTTTCAATTTGCCTGTGGACAGCACGGACGGGAATACTGTCCTTAGGACACCCCTCATTTTGACTAATTATGGGCATCCCGAACAGCGCAGGCATGGTGAGTACATCAGGAGCACCTGCCACCTAAACAAATACAGTATTTGACCCATCTCTTAGCCAATCGGTGTCCTGTCCGTGGAGCGAACAGGGAAGTGTGTCCGCGGAGCGGACATAGATATCACAAATTTTTGGTGACCTAATTTTTGATCTTTTTTAAAAAAAACTACTGGACGGATTTTCACCAAATTTACAAAATCCGTCCAGCAGTTTGGGCTGTAGGCAGGCGCAAAGGTTTTTCCCAATTCAGTCTATGGGGAAAAAAAAACATTTTGGGACCCCCCCTATAACTTTGCCCCGCCTGGACCAAACAAATTCAGAGTGGGCCATATACATTTTTTGCAAAGTTTGATGAGGATTCGTCCAGGGAGAGCGAAGTTTTAAGCCACCCAAAAAGTGTGCTTCCTATGGGATTAGCAACTTCACCATAACTACACATCCACTACCGTGGCTGTGATGTTATGTTATGTTATTTCCACTTATAAAGCGCATGGTCGCCCAAAGGCATCATGGCGCTACACATGGCTGTGTTATATATATATTCCCCACAAACAATTTGAATGTAGTGATCCTAACAATGTGGATAATGTTCTTGGCCATCACACAATCCACCCACTACATCCAAGAAACATCATGGGATATGCATTAGAAACACACCAAATCAAGAAGGTCTACAATGCTCTCTGCCTGCAATCTTGGCATCCACTTCGACTCCTCCCTCTCCTTCTCCCACCACATTTCTCTCACCTCTCGTTCCTGTCGTCACCATCTCTACAACATCCGCAAGATCTGGTCCTCCCTCGCCTTCCATGCTTCTAAATTCGTAATCTCTTCCCTCATCTTCTTCCATCTCTTCTACTGTTCTTTGCTCCTCTTCGGACTCCCTGCCTCTCATCTGACCCCCCTCAAATCCATCTACCACTCCTCCATATGTACTCTCTGCCTCCTCGGCCCTCACGACTCTATTTCCTCTTCAGTCTCTCAACTTGATTGGCTTCCCTTACCCTCCCAACTTAAATTTCAATTTCTCTGTTTGGTCTTCAAATCGCTCCATGACCCTGCTCCCCCTATATCTCTTCTCTCCTTCTACACTCCCTCTCGCTCTCTCCGTTCTGCTTACCACTTTCTACTTACTGTACCCCGTCTCCTTGTGCTGCGTCTCAGCTCCTGGCCCCCCACATTGGAACTCCTTACCTCTCTCTATCTGCTTCACCCCCACATACACCTCCTTCCGCACCTCCTTGAAAGCCCTCCTTCTCCACTTCCCCCTTGATCCCTACGTTCCCTCCTCCCATCCCCCCTCTCCCATTACCTCCCCTCCCTTCCTCTCACATCCACTTGACATCATATCACATAATTGAATCTTGTTACCCTTCCCTTCACTACCCCCTCTCCCTTCTTTCCTATTTTTCCCTCATCTCCAATATCCAAGGAAACTGTTTTACATATTGTTACGCTGGTTTGTCTCATGTTTGTTAACTTGCTTCTTCCATTATTGTATCTTGTTGTTCTATTGTAATGCGCTTTGGATTAAAGCGCTATATAAACTTAATAAACATAAACATAATGGGCCTCATTCCGAGTACGGCGCTAACCAATGGCGCTATTAACGCCTTGGTTGACGCCGTACCCGGACCGGCAGCGCCTTGGTGGATGGCGGAATTACCGCCCCATTCCAAGGTTGGCGGGGCGGTAATTCCCCATTCACCAAGGCTCTTCCCCATTCCCAAATGAGCCCCCATAGGGCTCAATGGGAATGGGGAAGATGCAAATAACGGTGACCGTTCATTACGGTCACCGTTATTGGCTTGGAGGCCCCTTTGCGCCCTCGACTTTAACACCTGCTCAAAGCAGGCGTTAAGGGCGAGGGCGCAAAGGGAACTCGGAGTATGGCGGTAAGGGATCACCGCCACCGGTCTCGTTACCGGTGGCCGCTATCCCTTACCGCCATACTCGGAATGAGGCCCAATGTGTGTAAGGGAATAGAGTTTATAAGTATGCTGTTTTCTACTAATCTTCTCCAAAGGAAAAGGAGGAAGACATGATGAAAGATATTACAAATATGTGCATCAGAGTATCATTGTTGTTGTCTCCTAATGAATGTATCCAAGATAGCATGAACACATTGAAAAATGTTCCATCATTTATTTGAAAACTAGCAGCACTAAGGCATGGAGTTGTGCCCATGCCAAAAACTGGAACCCACCTATGTCAGCTAATGAACTATTTCAAAAGATAAAAGTCAATGATTAACTGTTGGAGTAAAGTATTACACATATCTTTTGGTAAATATTCATGGAACAAAAGAATACTGTTCTCATGCCATGCCGATGTTTGCTGCATACCAAGGATCCTAGGTTCCCCCAAATGGTTTGTTACACTCAGTTGTGCAGAATATGCATGGGATAATTTGAATGACTTTATATCCACGGAAAACCAAAATAATGAAGGAACAGATATAAAAAGCACAGAATAACTCTGTTCTCTAGATCCTGTAAATGTTTCCAGTTACTTCCACCACTGTTTTGTTGCCATGTTACATTTCCTCTGCAACAAAAATTGTCCTTGACTTGGAGAAGTAGAACATTTCTTTGGGAGAAAATAATACCCCTCTAAGGAAGCAATACATATTCACACCTTGTGGGAAAAATGCTCCCAACTTTGTGTCGCCATAAAAAACTGGGCTCCACACTCACTTTTCCCTATCTCTAATTATAACAAAACTCATTTCTGTATATATAACAATCAATGTACATGAAATAAATCGTCACAGTTGTTATATCAGGCTACCAACATAGTTAGTGCAATGATGTCAACGCACAGCAAAATAGTCCTGTGACGAATTCAGGTTTCCAGGATCAAAATATTTTTCCTCAGTAAACCATATATTTTGAGCCTCCCTACCAACCCCTGTCCTCCCCATGGTTTCTTTTGTGGAAATGCACAGATCGAAACCCCAAAATGGTGCACTTTTGAAAATATTTGATGAACCTCATGGTCCTTAGTTGACCAATAGGTGCTCTAGTACGGTGTCTGTGAACATTATGCGGGTTCTAGATTGGTCCAGAGGCACCTGACGACACTGCATCAGGAAGTGGCTGTGCACTGTGCCGAGATATCACAATTTGACCCATGCTTTCCACATTTTTAAAAAGTCCACTAGGCAAAATAACTAAATATTGGCAAAAGCTTGGTTTTTGAGACTGGGCCACTGCTACTAGCACATGTTTGGTGCAAATCCTCCCAGCGATTGAGCTGTAGCAGCAAACACATTTTTTCCCATTTACGTCTTCCCAGATTTTGGAAATTCTGCCACGCCGCAATTACTTTACCATCACTTTACCAACACTTGACGAAACTACACCAAACTGCACCAAACTGTCCAAAATCATTCTGAGTAAGCTTACCAATAACTACAGGGCTGCAATCACTGACCTGATAAAAAAAGATATGTATACATGTTTTATGTATACATTAATTATAGCAAGGTGGCATTAAGTGTATATAATGAATGTGCAAGGCTGATTTTGATGTCCGTGTTTAGGAGTTGTTATGAATAGACATCTTAAATACAAACTGTACAAATAGGCATACGGATTTCACAGTTTATACCTTGCATCATTACACCTCCTGAAAAGTCGCATGAAAGTCAACTGTATAAAGAGGCATGTGAGTTTTATGGTTATACATTACACACTTTTCATCTGAAAACTCACACCAAAGCAAGACTTATTTTGATGTGAGTTTTTCAGGAGATGTAATGAATGGATATCTTTAATACAAACTGTACAAAGATGCATACGTATTTCAGTTTATACCTTTTCACCATTACATCTCCTAAAACGTGACATAAATGTCAAAGCGGGTATTAAAGTCAATGTTCAGATGTCATTATTGTGCATAAACTGTACAATGAAGCATACAAGTTTTAGAATGTGTACATTATGTAATTTAAATCTTCTGAAAACTCACATGATAGCCAGGGCCTGTTTGCAGGAGCTGTACATTACATAAAAATACGAACTGTAAACGTCATGTACGCTGCTTTTATGTATTGAAAAGATGCATTAAAGTTAAATTTGACTTTAATGTGAGATTTTATACGTAGGAGCAATAAAAAGCATGAGCTGAATGAAGGTACATTTTAAATTAAAACCAACAACAGCTGGTGTCAGATGAATATTTTGCATACCTATAATGATAACACACACTTTTCCTTCCTGGTGTCATCTTTGACTCCACCCTCTCCTTCTCTTCTCACATCTCTGATGTCTCTAAGAAGTCAAACTATCAGCTGCACCTCCTCAGAGGTATTCTTCCTTTTCTCACTTTCCCCCAGAAGCGCACAGTCTCCAGAGCTCTGGTCCTCTTTAGGCAGGACTACTGCAACAACCTCTTTCTAAATCTGCCTGCCTCTACTCTTCGACCTTTACAACTTATCCAGAACAGGAGTGTGAGACTTACCCTTGGACTGAAGCCCATGGGTCACATCTCTCCAGCTCTAGAATCCTCCCACTGGCTCCCTGTGGCTTCAAGGATCAAGTTCAAGACCCTTTGCATCGTCCTCAAGGCGTTCTGGGGCCTGGGACTGCTCTACCTCCAATTTTCTCTTCCAAAACATCTTCCTTCTTGGGCTCTCTGCTCATCCACTTCCAACTCTCTTAGGGTCAGACGCTTATCCAAGCAGAGATTTGGGGGCATATCTCTCTCCTCGGCTCGGGCCTCCCTCTGGAACAGCCTAGAGCCTCCCTGCCTCTCTCAAACTTGAGAAGAACCACCTCTGGTTCCGGAAGCAACTCAAGACCTTTGTTTTCACTTCCGCCTTCTCTCCTTCTCTCCCCTGCAGATGTCCCTTACTGCTCCAGGCACTGGTCACCTGGCCACTATCTGCACTCGGGACCAGGCTCCTATAGCCATTGCACTGACTCTGGGTCCCCCCAGCACATAAGGGTCTGTACTTGCAACACTACAGTCCCTTTTCTCTGCACTTAAAAGCCACCTGTTGGCTGCACTTATTGAGTTACCTGCACTTCTCTCCTCCGTCTTCCCTGCACTTGCGCAATCTGAATGACACAAGGCCTAGTAAGATCGCTGTTCTTGTCCTCCCAGGTGTGTTATAAATGCCATATCATATCATATATCATATCACACTCTTACTATGCAGGCTCCTCGGAAATCCGCTCCTATGACATGAGCTCCTACGATCCTACAAAACACACTTTTACAAAACACACTCCTACGACAATCGCTCCTATAACACGTACTCTTATGACATGCACTCCTAGATCACACACTCCTATGACTCATAATTTTATGACATGACACATGCTCCTACGATACATGAACCTATGACACAGGCACCTAGGATAGGCGCTCAATGACAGGCACTACTATGACACGTACGCCTATGACACATGTTTGTACACCTACAACACATGCTCTAATGACACACACTCTTACCACACACACCTTCCAACAACACAGGCTCTTATGACATGCACACCCACAACACTCACACCTACTACACACTCACCTATGACACTCACCTATGACATGGGCACCTATGACACAGACAACTGTGACTTTCACACTGGCGATACACTCTTACGGCACACATTGTTCAGACACATGTTCCAAAAGACAATGCTCCAATGACACGCACTGTAAATGTGCATGCTCTTTATGACATGTACTCCTACAATGTGCACACCTACAACATGCGCACCTATGACACAGGCACCTAAACACGAGCAACTGCATGGTGTATGAGTTTCACAGTTCATAAATTATGCCATTGCATCTCCTGAAAACTCACATGAAAGTCAAGGCTGACATTGATGTCAGTTTTAAGGAGAAGTACATTGCAAAGATGTACAAACTGTAAAGGTCATATTTTGCCCCTTAGCATACAGTGGTTAGCAGAATGAAGGTACATTTCATATTAAAATCGTATACACACACTGCTACTGTGCACACTACTTGGACACATGCTCCTATGACACAATCTCCTATGACACATGCTCCTTCAACACACAATATTAGAACACATAGTCCTCCGGGACACACTCACCTATCACACGCATGCCACAACACGTGCACCTATGATACAAGGTCCTAAATACTCCAGTCATTATCCCACTGGTATTATTTCTCCATCGTGCAGGCAGAGATTCCTTTGAAGCAATGCCTCACATCTTGCCCACTGCGGACATGTCCTGTTCTCTAAGAAAGGTTGAAAGCCTTCAAAACAGAGAACCAAAAGAGCCTCTAGGGCTGGGCCCAGGATCCTGTTTTGAACCTGATATGCAAATCTCTGAGAGTTTCAGGATCACTGGAATACCAGTTGAATAAAAATACATGACATGGTCTTTGGCAACATATAACTGTATCTCCTGTGGTGGTCCGGAAGAAGGAATAGGACAACCCGAACATTTTGAGGCTCTTTCATTTAAATAATAATGGAAAGACCTATCTCGCCAGAACACTATAGGGGAATTCCTGCCTAACTAAATTAAACTAAAAGTGTTCGTTCATCATCATGACGTCAAAAATATGTCCTCAATCCAAACCTAAATCTACCTGACCCTACCACTAATAAATAATAACTAAGTTGAGCCAAAATAATGTCTATCCTCTGGTGGCTTCCCCTTTGCTTTTTTTCTTGAGGAGCTCCTTCAGGGTCTTCTTATTCAGTACAACTCTTCAATGTGCATATTTATTTATAAAGCACCTATCCACAGGCAAGTGTTTGAAAGCGCTCAAGGACGGTGGGAACATGTGGAAAAAACAACAGTCGCTCAGAGCCCTTGAAATTCAGAGACGATAATAGTCTGCACAGACAGCATAAGTGCGTAGAATACATGTACAGTTTGAGATACAGCAAATAGGCCAGACAGCGATTCTACAGTGTTACCAGTCCAATTAAGGGATGAAGACAAGGGAGAACAGACAGATGTTCTTCCGGCATGGTGCATACTGATCGTGCAAGTGCACAGATGGTCACAGGGAGGGGGAGGTCCAAGTGCACCCGGTCGGTGGAGACTGGGGTAAGTGCAGAGAGAGCCACTCTCATGGGTTATTTCTCAAGTGCAGTGAGTGCCAGGGACTTGTGAGACTCTGAGGTACACCAGGCTGCCAGTCAGCTAGCTGTAAGGAAAGAGGAAGGGGAGAGGGAAAGAGCAGAGAACTAGGTTAGCAGGGTAGAGGGAGAGAGAAGGAAGAGGAGAAGAGGAAGGTCTTGAGGAGTTTCCAGAACTTAAGAAGACCAGGCTCAAGATGGAGGGGGTAGGGTGGCTATTCCAGAGGGAGGCACCTGCTAAGGATAAGGATCTCCCTCCAAATCTGTGCTTGCAGAACCAGTTCACTCTCAGAAGCTTGGAGGTAGATGAGCGGAGGGCTTGTGAGGGACAGTATTTAGGTAGGCAGCATTGCAGATAATAATAATAATAATAATAATAATAATAATAATAATAATAATAATAATGTAGCATTAATATAGCGCTATGAACCCTCAGGCATCTGAGTGCTGCTTGTTACCTACGGTGTGTGGTGGTCATTTATCAACCTCAGAAAGATGAAAGGCTGAGTTTCGCCCTGCCGGGATTCGAACCTGCATCAGCAGGCTCTGCACAAATATCAAAGCCAGCGCTCTACTCGCTATGCCATCAGACCCCAAGGTGTCTTGCCTCACAGTTGGGTGCAGGCGCAGGGTTAAGAGAGGGTGGTTAGAGTGAAAGTGGGAAAGCGGGATCAGGTGTCCCAATGCGAACAATCTCAGACTTACTGGTGTTGAGTCAGAGGTCATTTGCAACACACCACGACTGAATAGCGGACAGAGAGTCAGATATGAGCAAGGAGGACGAGGCAGCTGAGGGTAACCTGGAAGATAGTTGCGTGTCATGTGCGTAACACTGAAGTTAGCGGTGAAAGTGGAAATCACACATTGCAGGACAGCCATATAGACATTCAAGAACCAGGGTGATAGGTTAGATCCATGGAGGATGCCCAGGGATCTTCCCAACTGTTCATGGATCTTGCCCTCCAGACCATATTACCCTTATCTTGGTTCTCATTGAGATAGTCTCTCAAACATCTTCCTTTTGTGTTATGTTGTACACTTGCTTTATCAGATTTGTGAGTTCCTCAACTCTGGGGTCTCCTTAATGAACCCCTTTCCTCTTTCTTTATCTCACTCTGTATTCCTAGCTCACAACACGTTTTATAACTTCTCATTAAGTGGTCTCCCCACTCTTCAACACTTATCTCTCTTCAAGTTTTCTCCTGGGGTTCTTTCTTTCTCCCTCCTGGTCTTTTGTCTCCACTTTCATAATGCTTCTGTCATTTCAAGTGTCCATTCCAAGTCATGGTTCTCTTTCTTTGCCTCCATAAGTCTGCTCAATAAGCGTGTTCTGTATGTGCTATAGTCAAGTACCCACGCTCTGCAGTATTTGCAAAGGCCCAGAAATGGCTACATCTCAATGTCTTTGGCATTGGTGCTCTGCGGGTTGCCTCTGCCCTTTCTGGTGTTACCCTTCATCCTTCCTGTGATATTAACTGCCCTAGGTGTAACACTTCCCTTTGGCAATATTGTAGTTTTGCATTGTCCACCTTATAACCTTTATACTGATAACAGATATACCAAGTCATTCCAACATTGTTCTTCTGTCTCGCTACAAATTAAAATATCAATCACATATTGTATGATTGTGCTCATCATCTGTTTGTTGCCTAGGTCCATCTGAAGGACCCTGTTAAAGATGGAAGGTGACTCACAGTACACTTGTGGTAATCTTGTATGTTTCCACTTCTGGTTTCTATATAGGAAGGATGTTAAGTCTTGTGGCTCTTCGTGAAGTTGTATCGAAAAGAAGGCGTTCTTTAAATCTATTACAGTGAAGTACGCAGCTTCCTTTGTGATGCTGCACAAGATTGTTGCTGGATTCGGAACTAATGGAAATTCTGCTTCAACAATTTGGTTTAAAGGGCGTAAATTGGGTAACTAAATGCCATTATCCCCTGTCACCTTCTTGACCGGATATACTGCAGTGTTTCACTGCGATTCTGAGGTACCATAATGCCTTGCTTTACCAGTGCTGTGATCGTCTCATATATGCCCTCGTCTGATTCCCTCGATAGAGGGTATTGTCCTACCCTTGGTAGAATAGCCCCTGCTTTGAGTTTTATCTTGACCGCCCCTATCCCTTTTAGCAAACCCACGTCATAGGGACTGTTAGTCCATAAGGCACTGAGTACCCGCCCTAAGTCTTCCTCAAGAAATGGTGGTGGTGGTTTTCACACCATAGCCATTCTCTGCAGCACTTCTCTGTAACAAATTTCCACCCAATGTGTGAGTCCTATGTGAAATACCACGTCACTGTCTGATTATTCATCCTGAAATAGTTCCTCATCCGTCACATCAGTCAACCTGCAACCCTCTCCTATGGCGATTACAGTTTTCCATGATTGTCCTGTATCGTCAGTGTTAGGCGGAAACCTGTGCAGTTCCCTCTGGGACCACTGCAAAAGATTTAGGACTACAGGCGTTGGCGGTGAACCTACTTGGTAGCAGTCAGACTTCTCTCAATAAAAGTTGAGCAGTATGTGGACTATACAAAATAGGGCAATTCTTCACAGCAAGGCAAGCAAACACGCGACGAGGCTTAGCGTAAAGATATTAAGGTATTTATTTTATAACAGAACATCTATGAAAAACGCTAAAGCAAATCACGTCAAACAAATCAAACACAATTACTCTATGAGATAGAAAAACGATCAATCCCCCTAGCGGAATATCGACAACTCTAGGTTCTACTGGTATCACTTATTTTCAGACAGAGGTGTATACCTCAACCTAGATGACACTCGAATATTGGTTAGGACGGGAGAGAAAAAGACAGGCAGGTTATGCAGTCAACACAGTTCAATCCTACGCGGATAAAATGTAAGGTATGAAGGCAAGAATCGCAATAGATCATAAAGTTCAGAGGCCAGGCCCACTCGGAGAGAGGCAAGGCGCGATGTCCCAAATAGTCTCTAGTGGAGATGCATTCAAGTCTTATAACAATTGTTCTCGGTAGGTTGAACTAGTTCAGAACGAAGAAGGAGAAAAGCTTCGAGGCAACCCAACGGAACGGAGAGGATTAAGACACCTCACTCTAACCGATCGAAAGGGAAGCCAGGCGGACACGGTACCTTGTTGTGGAGGGCAGCTCTGGCGGGGGCAGTTGTTCCTGGTGGTGGATGCACGTCGGGTCTTTGCCAAGAATAGAGATGCTCTCGTCGTCAAAGAAAAGTGAAGTCCGGTGCACCACCAGGGAAGAGACCAGCCGCGGAGTGCTCCGTCACAAGGCACCACCTTTTGGCCGCGGTTCAGGGGTAGTTGCTATCCGGTTGCCGGGGTGCTCTACACGGGCAATTCGACCACTGCGTCCTGAGGCGAATAAAAAGCAAAGGAGACTGGTTGTTCCCACCAGTCAGGGGAAGAGACTCTCCGGCAGGGAGATCTCCTCTGTCGTCGGGAAGTGTTGAGTCGGCTCAGCAGGGCTCCACCGGAGGTGTCGTCGTTGCAGGTTGGCCCTCGTCGGATTCTTAGGTCCTGTGGCGACTTCTGAAGATCCAGTCCCAAAAGCCCTGCTTTTATGCAGAAAACCCCCATTCATTCAGCCTAGCTGTCAATCAACACATGCTAAGTGGTGAGCGGGAACGCTCACCACTTGGGCCAATCACTCCAGAGTGCGACCTGAGTTGGCAAGGCAACTCGGTCCAGGGTGCCTAAACCCCCTCCCACACCCTTGTGGTAACCCAGACAGAATGGCACCACTTTGGAGGGTCTCTGTACAGAGGCCCACCAAAAGTGGAACAAAGGGCTCAACCTTTGGTTTAGGAGTCACAGAGACGAACACAGATGCCATTTTAAAAACCGAGTTCTGGCAGAAAATACCCTCTGATAAACTTATTTAAGATAAGGAGACCGGGGGTACGTTAGAGATTAACGACGAAAAGAGTCAATCTCCAACAATGGGACGAATCCCATAGGGTTATGTTCGGGGTCGAACATAACAAGTAGTTTCCACTGCCACCAGCCAAAACTCGACGAGGGGGGACGGGACAGTGCCCCCTCGAGTAACAGATCTAGGAGTAATCAAATTACCCCTACTAGTATGTCCACAATAAGATGGTTTGTACTAGCTCTGTTAGTAAATTTATGTCTAGTAAAGCCAATGGTGACTTTACATGCCCGGGGAGACAGTAGTCGGTCCCCGGGTATGGAGTCTATGGTGGAGGTCCGCTAGGACGCCCCAGTGTTACAACACGTAGGGTGCGGTGTAACACACATAGAAAAACACATGAGACCCTATGGAGTAAAAGACCCCATAGCCCATCGAACACACTGACATTTCAAAGGAATTACACACATACATGTCCAAGAGTGGGAGAAAAGAGTCTCACTCTTGGCAGGATGGAAAAAAACAAACTCCAGAAATCCAGCAAAGCTGCTGGGGGACTCACTAGGTTAGGAAATTCAGCCTAAACAGAGAATTCTCCCTAACAGTCAGTCCTGTGCAGACCTATCCTCTCATCTCTCACTATGACTGCCTTGAGTTCTATTGGGATCACCTTTCCTTTTTTCTCATCTAAAGAAACCTCTGGCCTAAATAGGAATTCATTCGGTATGAGTAACAGCTTCCCCTGTATCCCTGGAAGCCATGCGATTAATACTTCTATCACATATGAAAACAGCTCAATGTCTATTGGCACCCCCCTGTACTGTTAGGCCACAATAAGCCTGGATGAGTTGTCTCACATTCATGTATTGAATCCCTGGTGTTGACCACACTATCCCTTGGTCTTGTCTCTACCCATTATATTCACTGGTGTCTGTCGGGAATATAAGCGTGGCATGGTCAAGTCATGTTTTCCCACAGAAAATTGCAATTCATCAATAAAAGGAACCAAATCTGTGGCGTAGAGAATCCCTGCACATTCATGGTGATGTCTGACATTGGGTATCTCCCCTCCCCTATACAGGACCTGGTCGCTCTGTATCTACAAGAAAGGAGAATGTTTTGTCACCTATAGTCACCCCTATATGTGGTTCCTTAGCCGGATTGAGTGTAACAGATAGGAATGAACACATCTGGTCAGTCTGTGGGCTGTCTTATGGTGGGTACAGTGAAATTTCAGTCCCCGTGAATGGGCTATCCCCTATAATGACCACCCCTCCCAATTTCCGCACAGAAGCTGTTGTCATGGAGCTCGCATTTGCTGTGATCCCGGCATTTTGTTGGAGCTGTGCCTGCTGTGTTGGTTGTGGGGGCTGCATAAGTCCCTGTTTCTGTGATGCATGTGTCATGGGCTAGTATTGCTGCATCTGCAAGTATTGGTCATATGCCTGTGGTGGTGCGTGCATCTGCGCCTGTGTGTGTTCCTGGGCATAAAAGTCAGTCTGATCCTTCTGGTACATGGGCTGTTGGGCCATCCCCCTGTTCTGAGGCTTTACACTTCTACATCTGCATATTTGCGATATGTGGCCATTCTGTACACATACCAAGCATTGTTACAGACCCCTCATCAGTTTCGGCTGACCCGCTTGCAACCCCCTAGCATTTTGCTGCATTGGATGTCCGAACCCCCTTCACCAGGGAACTCCTCACCATCCTCCTGGCCGTTGGTTCATAACCCCACTGTTTTGTCCCATCTTTACCTCGTCTCAAGGTGCTGTTTCTTTTGAATCTGTTAAATATATTTGAGTCAGCCTTCATCATCACTCATTTTGTGTGCCATGATCTTACTTATGTCCAACGTGTCTGGGTACTGTACCTTTGGAGCTTGCCCCATGGCAGCTCAGCAGTTCTTAAATGGTACACCATTGTGTGCTGTGTTCTGTGCGGTCACCCTGGGGTACCCTGCTCTCCTCCACACATTGCCAGCTACCTCCCCAAGAACAGCTTAAAGTAAACTCTTCATGTCTACTACAGCCAATGTAATCCCTGCAGTCAGTATTTCAATCTCATAAATTCAATTACCAGCCCCAGCAGATAGAAGACAGCTTGCATCTTCAATTATCCTTATCCATCTGCTGCCATGGTATATACTGAGATCGCCCCCACCCTTTTCCAGTAATGGAAACTGTGTCATCGTTGTCCCTCTGTCCTTAGTGATAGTGAACGCCCTTGTCCTTTCCATCTTCGTCCGTCCTGTGAATACAGAGTAATATTCCACGTGTCTCCATACCCACCATTAGAGTGCAGTAATTGTCCCAGAATGTCCTCCTCTCTCGAACCCCTGCTCTCTTTGCTTCCCCAAAATGTATTTCTGTCTGTTTTCTGTCCCCCGGGGTGTTGGGAATATCTTTCTCCCTCCTTGTCCTCACTTCCCAGTGAATCTCCATCCAACCCTATTGTCCCTAGGCTATGATCACTGTCCCTGTTCCAGCAGGCCCCCACTCATGTCCCCCAGCACCCCACCCCCCAGCCGTGATGGGCACCTGCCAGCAGGCCCCCACTCATGTCCCACTCATGTCCCCCAGCACCCCCACCCCCCAGCAGTGAGGGGCACCTGCCAGCAGGCCCCCACTCATGTCCCCCAGCACCCTCACAACCCAGCAGTGAGGGGCACCTGCCAGCAGGTCCCCACTCATGTCCCCCCTACATGAAGTTAAGATGCACAATCATGGCCCACTTCTACACCAAAATACCATAGCACGCCACCCGATTCTTGAGACGCAATGATTTCCCAATCCACCCCACACTGACATGCCTATCTCAAGACACAAACCAAAAGTCAACTATGTACATCAACACACCGTCACACACACACACTGGTTGTCTTTCATTGTGTAAACCCACATTTTCACATGCATTAACCCAATGAGCGAATCCCACACATGGAACTAAAATATGAAAATGTATTATGTACAAAAATAAAGCAATGAAATGAAAGCATAACAAAATAGCAAACATGAAATGAAAACCATGTGCAAAAGATGAGTAAATGAAAAGTATAACCAATCCAAAGTAATCCTAAAGAAAAATAGTCAAAACTCTCCCTCCACCAACGCAAATCCAAAGGAAACGTAAAAAGAAAAATCCATTCATCCATGGTGAAATCAAAAGAAAAAGTTCAAAATAATCCATTGTCCAACTATGTACAATCCATTGTCCAAAAGAAAAATCCATTAATCCATTCTCAAAATCAAATAAAAAGTTCAAATAAATCCATTGTCCAACTATGTACAAAACTATAAACAAATGTGTGTGGCATAGTCCATTCATCATAAATCAAAGGAAAAGGAAACCTAACTCTAAAAAGTATTTACAATGGCAGTGGGCTAGTCCAACGGCTCACTTTTGGATGTCCCAGGCCAGGGCAACATCAAACTCCTGCTCAATGTCCTGGAGGCGGTCCTCTTCCATGGCCCTGAGGGTTCGCAGGGACGATGACATGTTCACCTCCAACTCCCTGCGAATTGCCTCGAGGCACGTGCCCTGCCTCAGGGCCCCCTGCATGGAGTTCTCCGCCCTGACCATTGTGAGCCGTGCCTCTTCCGCCCGCTGCCACTCCGCATCTATGGCGTGGCCCAACTGCTGCCACACGAAAGACACTTGAAATCCTGGGTCCTCCTGCCCTATAATCGATGCCTGCCCCTCCGATGTTGAAGGCCCCGAGCCATCATTGCTCCCACCATGTTGCTGCTGCTGTGCCTGTGCATGCGCCCTGGCTCTTGCTGCCTGCACGTCCTCCTCCGGCTGGGGTGCAGTTGTCGTGGTGGCCACTCCTGCTGGACATCCGACTCCCGACTGTGGCAGGGATGTGTCCTCCACCAGCCTGGCCGCTGGGTTAGAAGCAGCTCCACAGGGTACCCAGGTGATACATGGGTGGGAAGATGGCAAGGAGGACGACTGGGGCATAGGAGGTTCAGGAGAGGAGGGGGTCACAAGAAGGCACAGCACGCGGAGAAATCCAGCACCGGTGACCCGTCCCAGTAGGTCAACGTGGTCAAAGAGGCATGCGAGACGACGTGCAGTCTCTCCACGAAAAGACTGCAGGTCACCTCGCATGCCCCGTTGACGCAAGGCTATCCCACTCAGGACAGGCTCAACACGGTCCCGGATAGCCATGTCTGCAGGGAGAGGAAGGCCAGTTGTTGTGCGCTCATCCCCTCCCTCAAAACGGGTTTGGACGTAGACATCCCTGCTGGTGCCAGATGATGCAGTGACAGGATCAGCGACAGGATTACACACAGGCACCTCCGCGGCTGCCTGTGCTGCCTCCTGTCCCTGCCCCTGCACTGTACCACTAGCACCAGTGGAATCCCCACCTCCAGACCCCGTGTGTGTGCCTTCCGTGGCCTCCTCCTCCACCAAACCCCCCACCAACCTGGATGACTCCATGCCATCTTCCTCCGTCGGACCCTGTGGGGTCTCAGCTGCCCCTTCTGCTGCCGAGGAGTCCACCTCCGACCTCCGCCTCTTGGACCTACCCTCGGCAGCTGTGGCCTGGGATGCGGCACCAGATGCTTCACTCCCCGACAAGATGACAATCTGGGAGGGGAGCCGGGCCTTGCGTCTCCGGCTGGTGGTGCGATCCCTGCCGCTGTGCTCCACAGCACCTTCTACGCCCTCTTCATCAGTTGACGATGCAGACAGGGAGAGATAAAACACAGGCATCAGAGCACTGTACAATCGACTGATACACACATGACAGTTGTACATGAGTGGCAGTGTCATAATTCAGACATGGCATCACACTCCCCAACACACATGTCATTTGTACTCACACACATGAGCAATTCCAGAGCAATATTGCACCAGCCAGCACCATCAATACACATACAACAGCATGAGCATCCGAAGGTAAGCCTGATGTCACATGAAACACGGGGAGTGCACAACACATGCACACATGCCACCACACTTACATGAATGTGTACATGTCCACCAACTGTCACAGTGATGAGATCGCGATCCATGTCACATCTGGCATTCAGCCTTCTACATGTCAGTGTCACATGCATCCAAGTTGCATCACAGTTGTACACTTGTCAAATACACACACATGCACATGTATACAGTGCAGATACATGCAGCAGGAACCACCATCCATGTGTGACACCAGAACCATGGCAACGTACATACACAGAAATTCAAACATGTGTGCTCCCACACCTGCATTTTCCCAGCATGCTTACCAACACATACACCATCGATGTGTCTCACACCTGAGAGGACTCACATGTGGCAGCCTCACGCCCATGTTCATACACATCCCTACATGGCCCTACAAAAACACATGTGCAACCTGCACACTACTGGCACACCACGACAAGTACACCGTCCATTCAGTATGCATGTACACTTACCGCTCGACTCCAGACGGGTCCTGGACGTGGAGCGCTGGGCATATGCGTTCCAGGACCCTCATTTGGTGGTCGGGCAGGTGGCCCCGGTGCCCCTTGGCATCCACTGCCTTTGAGAGGCACCGGGCCTTGTTGAGGGTCCTGGATCTGAAGTCCTCCCAGCGCTTCTTGACATGTTATAAGTCACAGACTTCCACCCCCTCCACGTTGATGGCAGTCACGATGTCCATCCAGATCCTGGTCCACCCTTCATAGTCGGCGTGCGAACTTCCAAAGAGGGCATCATACTGCCCCAGGACTTGCTCCACCAGGACACCAACTTCCCTGGCACTGAAGCTGGTGGCCCTCTGCCTCTCTGGCTGGGGGTTGCCAGTGGTGCCAGATGGTGTTGTGCCCGACATGGCAACCCCAGAGGCAGGAGTGGGTGGGCAACTGGGTCCTGGTGCTGGGCTGTGGAGCAATGGTATCCCAGTTGGGAGTCTTCGGTTCCAGCAGGGGTGGTCACAGCAACTGCACCCCTGGCTGACGTGCAGGCAGCAAATAGCAGGCACGTGGGCAGCAGGCAGTCAGGCAGCAGCAGATGGGAGGTGGGAGCGTGCTCAGGGCTCTGGGGGGCAGTAATTCGGCCTTCTGGGCAGGAGTGTGCTCTTCCATGTGTTTTCGCGTGGCCAGCTTGATACGGAGTGATTTGGCACGTGAAAAAATTGCACGTCAGCGTGTAATCGAGGAAAGGCCCTTAGCGCGTAAGCGCGTCTGTGACATTATGCTCGCGGGCGTTTCCCTCGTGACGTGGGCATAGTGGTTCAGCGCTCGTGAAAAAACTGCACGTCCGCGTGTGAATGCGTGTAATCCGAGGAAAGGGCCTACGAGCATAAGTGACGTGACGCATGCGGGCGTTTCCCTCAGCACGGGTTAAAGGTGAGCAGGGCCAGCAGTTCGCTGTATGTGCCTTTTGTGGAGACCGACGTGAGTTGCTGCTTCGTGTTGTTTCGCGCACAATCACAACTTAACAGCTATCAAGGACGTATCTCTTCTTTTGGCGGGGGTATTGGCTACGCGTGTTTTTCTGCATCGCGCTAGTCAGACGGTGAGTCGCGCACGCTATTTTTCCCACTGCGGGTGCCCCTGTGTATCGCTCCCGTTTACGAGGTCTTAGTAGCCTGCGTGTCCCACGCGTACGCGTTTTTCGTGTTACTGGGTGCCACTGCGTACTGTGGGAGGTTGATTCCACGCACGTAGGCTGCAGGGTTGCGTGCACAGTTTTACTGCAGTTTTGGGGTGCCTGAGCGTTGCGTGTCCGTCACTACATCACCGGGGTCACATACAGCCTTGCAGGTGCAGGGGGGCTGTTAACATCTTGCATCCCACCCCCTTTACCCCAATTGCCCAGGTCAATTGTGGTGTACACCTCCCATTGGCACTACTCCATCTGTGCCGGCATTACTACATCTGTGCCATGGTTGGGAGGCCACCAAAGGTGAGGGGCGCCCCAGCTGGGCGTCCTCCTCGTGGCGGGCGTGGTTGGGACGTGGCCGGGGTGACCAGGGAGTAGGGGGACTCCAGGGTGTCCAGGGTGGCTGCAGAGGGGGAAGAGGCAGGGGTGCGCCACTTGATCACAATGTTGTGCCATGTGTCGGTGCAGTCATGCCACCACCCCCTGTGGTTCTGGGAGATGCAGCTTCTGCATCTGGCACTGGCACCCGTGTGACCCGGCAGTCTGTTTCATCGACTGCCACGGGCTCAGGGGTAGTGGTAGCTGCAGGTGCAGCTGTGGACACCACCACCCAGGCTCAGGGTCTGCCAGTGCAGGCTGTGTTGGCACTTGAAGAGCCCTTCGAAGATTTCCAACAGGCCAGGAGGGAAACCGTAGGGGCATGCAGGGCTGCCCTGACCAAGTCACGTGTCCCTGGGGCAGTTATGTCATCTGCTGCCCCAAACAGCCGGGTGTTGGCAAGTGCAGGGGCAGATACACCCAACAACACCCCGGTTGTGAGTCTGCCAACCAGGACAGTTGCGGTCAATGACCCTGCCACAGCGGATTGTGCTGTGCAGGGAACATTAGAAGGCTGCCACTGACACAAGTCAGGCCTTTGGTCATCCCTCCACCTGCCACTCCCTTGCCTCAATCCACCGAACCCACTGGCCATACTGATTAGGGCGGCATTAGCCAGCCAGGGTCTGCGCCACAATCCAAGAGGAGGAAGGTTGCACCTGCAGCACAGGCTGGCACCCCACACACAGCCACGACCTCCTGCACGTCGAGGAAGAAGCCTTTCTGCAAACAGAAACTGTACTTCCTCGTGGACTACGTGCGGGACCACAGCCGTGACATGCTAGTGGGTGCTAATTGTCAGACTACGGCTGCCCACCGTGATACCCACTGGAAGCAAGTTGTGGAACATGTGAGTGCATTCGGCCATGAGGTGCGCACGGCGCGAGAGTGCAAAAAGCGTTGGAATGACCTCAAACGCAGCGCTAAGGCTAAGCATGCCTCAAATTACAACTTGACTCTGGTGACTGGCAGTGGACCAGCACCAGAGGAGGAAGACCTCATTCTGCATGAGTTACTCGTTGCGGAGTTCATACCATCTGAATCGGTCGAAGGAGTGGGAGAGATGCCGGACTTTGATGCCCAGTCCAGTGAGTGTTGATGCGTGTTTGTTGAGGACGTGTGTGTTTTACTTGTGTGATGTGTTGTGCATGACTGCCACTACATGTCACGTGTACATGGTTCTGATGTGCAAGTAATGCAATGCTTCCCTGATGCATGTCTGCTCTGCTGTATGGTGGACATGTGGAGCAGACAGGGACTGTCTGCATCACCACTGTTGCACCCTACTCACATGCTGGTTACCAGTATGCCCCTCCGGTCCATGTTCCAGCTCACTGGCCCTTCTGCGTGTAGCGTGGGGTGACCTTCCTCTCAGCCCATTGACAATATCATAACATGAGTGACGTGCATGTGTCCTCTGCCTGCATGCGGGTATTCCATGTAGGCATGCTCCCTTGCCCCTCCACTCCCCGCTCTGCACCCCAATTCCACCTTTGCACTGGTCTGCTTCAATATTGCCGTTGGGTACTTCCCTGTTCATGCGTCCTATGTACATGCTAACTTCCAGCGGCCAATCTGCCAGACATCTGCTGTGTGGTACATCCTAAGTACTTGAAGCAGGGTATCTCACTTGTACTGTGCAGAGGTCAGATGCCACACAGGGACATGAGTGCCCATTCATGCTCCATGTGCATTCCATGCATGACCCTATGTGTCCTTGACTGGGTGATCACTGTAATACAAGTCCTGGGTGACATACATTGCATGGCATTTCATCAGCCTTCCCATGTCCACTGTGGCTCAGTACTGCAATGCACACATGTTTAGGGCCTGACAGTCTGTGTGTCACAGGCCTCAGCCTGTTTAATGGCCAATGACTCTGTCCAACTGGTGTAGTGTCTTCTTCACACGTGGGTGTACTCCAGAGGTTTCAACATGTGTCCTGCTTACTGTCCCATCATCATTTGCTGTGTTGTCACTTGATTCACATGATGCTGTTGATGCTAGTCAACACCGTCTGTCCATACACAGTTCTATGTTCGGCCTTTTGATGCCATGCTAGGCATCCCTGCATTTGCACTTGGGGGAGGGGTGGTTTGCTTGTAGACATGCTACCCATTGAATGCACATTGTGCGTGATGACCTTGCACTGCCTTCACATTTTATGACACAAATCATGAAGTTCTTGTACATGTAGATAGTGAGTAACGTACATATTTGCTGCACTGCATTGACCCACTTCAGTGCAAACTGACACCTTTTGACATGCTTAATCGCAGAAGCAATTTCAAGTTGACCCAGCATGCATGGCAGGTTCTATTTTGTGTGTGACATGTCTGCTTGATGTGTTTGGTGTCTGTGTGTTCTGTGCTTCTAACATGTGTAGTGACCTTATTTCTCTCTACTTTTCAGATGATGATGCAATGGAGCCAGAGGATGGTGTTGTCATGCCAGGCACAGGGTTGTTATCTCTACAGCAACCCGGCACAAGTGGGGGTAGTGGGGTGGTAGGCCATGAAAACCCACATGTGCTACAGTCCATCTTGTCTCTGGCTGGCAATGAGTCCAGCCCTGATGATCACTCTGACGTCCATGTCGATTTGGACGAGCATCAGGTCCAAATGTCAGGGGTGAGTGATTCTGATGTGGACACTCCTCTGTCCGCGACACCTGCACTGAGGGGTCAGACAGTCTTGGAACCTCCGCCTGTGGTGGATCGGGACGCAGGGTCACCCTCCACACCAGTCACTGATGTGCCTGGGCCATCACGTCGACGGGGGCATGTAGTCGTGCAGCCGCGAGCGGTGCCAACACAACGAGGACACCCAGTCCTTGGGTCCCGCAGGGGTCAAGCCCAGCAACGCGGTCGCCGAGTGCAAACGCAGTATACTGAGTGGGAGTAAGACATGACTGCCATTTCTGAACGGCAGGGGGCCGCAATGGAGAACATCGCTGAGAACATGGAGCGTGTGGCCCAATCCGTGCTCCCCCCTGCTAGGCAGGTGCTTCTCCAGTAGCAGGCCGCACGGTCCACGGCCCGCTCGCTCAGGCTGGTCATGGCGGCCTCAGACAGGGCACGCCAGGCTGAAATGTCGTCTCTGCATCAAGCAATTGCTGCTCACACAGAGGCACACATGGAGGCCCTGAGGCAAGAGTATGCTTCCCTCAGATCCACTCTGGGTGTCCTTT
Source organism: Ambystoma mexicanum (assembly GCF_040938575.1). Classification (NCBI taxonomy): domain Eukaryota; kingdom Metazoa; phylum Chordata; class Amphibia; order Caudata; family Ambystomatidae; genus Ambystoma; species Ambystoma mexicanum. The sequence continues at coordinate 265,609,733 of NC_090940.1, forward strand.
TGATGTCCCAGAGGGAGCGGGCAGAGGAGAGGTTTGTACAGCTTGAGCGTACCATCTCGGCTGAGCTACATGCTTGCCAGGAGGTGCAGCGGTTGTCCCGCCAGGCCTTGCAGGAGGAACTCCGTGTTACACGTGCTACCTTGCAAGAGGAAGCACGTGTATCACGGGAGGTTCTGCGTGCAGACCTACGTGTCATCGTCACACAGAACCAGGCTCACCCGTCCGGCAGACTTGCTGCCGACGAGGGGCAAGCTGCGGCTAGGTGTGGTCATGCTCCTGTGCCATGTCCTTCTTTCCAGGAAGAGCCAGACTCGGATGACAATCTATCTCCTATAGGTCGGGCTGTGCAGGCGTTGAGCCCATGGAGTTTTTTTTTTCCTCAGCATCATTGCATGTGGGTGTTGAGCAGCACCCTGTACCTACCCCCTCCTGGGTGCCTCCCCCCCGGGTCGTATGTGGCAATTTTTGATTTTTCTTTTAGTTTAGTTAGTTAAGTTTCCGTTTGATAGTTAGTTTAAATAGGTAATGTAGGTTTTTCATAGTTAGTGTAATTAGTTATTATAGTTTAAAATTGCTTGTCTATTGTGCTTTCATGTGATGGTGTGGTGCTTTGTGGCTTTTGAAAGCATCCACTGTCTGTTCCAGCTGGGCCCTTCAAGCTTGTCTTGTGTATGTGTTTGCTGCTTGGGGTCCTTGACTCACATATGCCACTCCTGCTTCCCTTATCCATGGGCTCTCAAGGATGGTTCGGTGTAACAGCCTACTACACAAGGGCTTTGGACTGTCATATCTGTCGCATGTCTGCTGCTGTGGAACTTGTGTTAACACCCCTATTGGAGATGATTGGGGTGTAATTGACCACTGTTCTTCTTTTGCTAGATGGAGTGTTTCATGATTCATGTGTACATTCATTGCTATACATTGTATAGTATGTTTTGTATCTTTACTGTACATGTGCTTGTTGCAATTCATGCCGTAGATAGTGTGTTCCACACTTTGGCTGTGAAAGACGGACTGATGGTGTGATTTCTGATGTACGTCTCTGACATGGTCCAGTCATGAAATGCCTGAAGAGACACACACAGATGAATCTAAAGCATTAATCATGTGTTTCATGGCCTTTCTGCAGGGGGATGAGCATCCAGACCACCTTTTCTATTGGACGTCTGGAATCTGGACACGTTTGGTGGTGCCGACATGCGCATGTGTGCGCAAGCAGAGGCACAGGTATTGCGAGCATATATCTGAAAACTGCTGACGTGTATCAAGGGACTCCAGGCAAGGTGAGCAGCACAGGGGGGTCACAACACAGCAAACCTTCCACCAGGTCAGTTGCACATGCATGCTTAGTAGCAGCACTGACGGTGAGCTTGGACAAATATTGGTGTTGAAGCGCACAATACAGCTCAGATGTGTTAGTGAACTGATGGCTAGTTGATGGGAAAGTTATCTGGGGCACCTGCAGGGGCAGTGGCACATACCCTCCGGTCCACCATGGTCCATTGAGGCACTTGTATTAGCCATGTAGCGTTCCGAGACATGGAAAGAAGCAGCTCACAGGGACAGACAGCAAGGGACAGACTCGGGTGCAGTGCATTTCATTTCCAAGTAGAATTTGAAACATGCACTGCCTACTTTATTTTGGTCATGGTGGTACACGACTTGTTCTGAAGTCATACCTTGCTATATGCGTCTGTCTGCTTACCCAGGGAACATTGCATGTTGTGTGAATCGTGACACATTGGTGTTCCATTTGCCACGCACCCACCGGCGCCTGACTTACTGCATTGACTGTGTATGAACTATCACAGGGGTAATGTTACATATGGGTACGAAGCATCCACATAAGATTGTCTGTTTGTAGAGTAGTTTGTTACTTTGGGGCATATTTGGTGGTGTGTCTGTGTGTTTTGGGCATGCACATATTATTAACTGTGGCTCTCTTTGCAGCATTGAACTGCTCCTGTTACCGGACCTGAGAGTGTGCAGGCAGGAGGCCAGCACTCACCCCAGAGATAAGTTTCTCTTTTACTTCCATTTGAGTAATTTGCTGCTATTTGAATGATGAACAAGTTTGGTCTAATTATGTATGTGTTAATGTGAGTACTACATTTTTGTACATTCCCTACTTTCCCGTGTCAATTCTACTCCCCTCTCCTGCCCCTCATTCCGGTTATCCAGTATGCCAATGCCTGTCCTGACTACATATTCCTGACCCTCCTTCCCCACCAGGGTCTCAGAGGCTTGTGGGAGTTTGACCTTGCAGGCATCCAGACCACGGTGGGGGTGGTTGGTTCGTGCCACTCCTGCGCCTGTACACGGGAGCTGTGACAGTACACATCCGTTCGTGGTGCATCATTCTATGTTATGTACCACACATGGTACACATCCTGTTGTGACATTGTTTTACTGTGCTATCTTGGTTGTTAACATCATTGTGGTAGTACTTGGCCTTTGTAGCGTACTGCTACTTCAAGTCATCTACTGGAGGCTGTTCTGGTTTGTTTTACTGCCTGCAGGCTATTTGCTTGGCTTCTGTGTTGGCCTGCTTTGAGTTCTCTTGGATTTGGTGCCTTTGCAAAAAAAGGTGGACTCTGAGGGTGCTGGCAACGTTTTACACACAAGGTGGGAGATGGTGACAAATGAGAAGGGTGATCCTGTGGTCAGGTGAAATTCAAGGATGAAGGCTGAATAACCCAGGTGCAGTTGTTCAGTGGGTCGTGGTGATTTGTGAGGGAGGGGGTGGTGTTTTGTTGTTGATAATTGCCTTGCCCTGCAGTGTGATGGGCACCCTGACATTGTAATTGTGGTATAATATATGTACTTGATGTATTCTGCTGATCAATGGCTGTTCATGTGTTGTGTTTATCTTTCAGGTGTGAGGGGATAGTTGTGGTTTGACATGCTGGGGTATACACATGGTGAATGTTCACATGTGATGTGCAGAGGACACTGATGGTCACTTGATTGCACATGCATATGTTGAGTGCATGTCCCTACTGACCCACACACTTGCACTATAATCCGCTACATGTACAACCACCCTTCCATGTCCATGTGTACACTCTGTTTGCCTTCTGGTGCCCACTGTGTCCCTGCAGCACATGTTCTATGACCAATTGTGGATCCTGTACATGCCTCATTTGCTTTTTGATGTAGTTTGTCACTTAGATGTGATGCTCAGGGTGTGCATCACACACAATGGCTGTTCACTGTGCTGTGCGCTGAGCAGTGTGTTGCAGGAGGTGGACACGGCACACAGAAGCTGCAGTGTTTATTTTGCAATGCACATTGTGCATGTAGACAGGCATTCATTGTTATGTTACAACTACAACTTTTGGAATGCATTTGGGTATGACTTATTTTGGGTGGGAGGTTGTTGGTCAGTCATTTCATCTGATTCCATGTCAGGCATCATTGTCTGATGCCAATTTACATTTTTCAGATGGCAATGTGTACCTTATTGGTACTGTGTTGGTGTATGGCTATTGCTTGCCATGTCATGTTGTGGTTTGGGAGGGTTTGAGTGACATACCAGTGATAGCCATGGCCTGTTTTGCAGGTCTGTGTGATTCACACCTTGCATGTGTGCCTTTTGGTCACACAGGATTGCTTGTGTTTAAGTAGCTAGGGATGCACACAATGTGGCAATTCCATTGCAACAATCTCAGGGTGGTAAGGTTGTGACAGTTGACTGTCTCTTTGTCATCATCGATTGTCACCTGGTATGTGCCAGGCCTGTGTGCACTCCACAGGGTTGGGAGTTTAGGTGAAAAATTTGGCCACAAGCTGGGTCTGGGCTTCCTCGCCACATGCCCTATCCCCTCCCATGGGCAGCGCCTGTGCCTGTGGTTGGGGATATGGGGGCACTGCCGTGTTGCAACAGTGTGCAGGACACATGCTGCCACAATGATCCTGCACACTACTGGGGGTCCATAGAGTAGCTGCCCGCCAGAGCGGTCAAGGGAGCGGAAGCATGACTTGAGCACTCCGAATGTGCGCTCCACTATGACCCTGGTTGCAATATGGGCCACGTTGTATCTTACCTGGGGTGGTGTGGTGGGGTTCCGGATTGGCGTCATCATGTGGTTGCTCAGAGGGTAGGCACTGTCCCCTGGATAGGTGACAATGGTTGTGATTATTGGGGGTTGTGTATTTGTGTGTGTGTGTGACATGCATGCATGTGCACGGGCATTTGTACTCACCTAGGAGCCATGTGTCACCATGCTGCCTAGCTTCCAGGGCCCGGCTCAGGGCGGACATTCTGTATATGAAACTGTTATGGGTGGAGCCAGGGTAGTTTGCATAGACAGAGGTGATGATTCCCTTTGCATTGCATACCGCCTGTACGTTGATGGAATGCCAGTGCTTATGGTTTCGGTAGATGTGCTCAGTGGCCCTAGGTGGATGCAATCTATGGCACTGAGCACTTTGGGGAAGTGTGCCACCCTGTAAAAGTCCTGGACAACGGCCTGCCTTTCTGCGGGTGTTCTGGGCATGTATATGTGCCTGCGGACTGAGGGTCGTGCTGTCATGATTGCCAAGACCTGGTGTAAGCAGCGTGACTGTGTGGCCTGTGAGACCCCCCCCACTATGGCAGTAGTCCACTGAAAAGACCCAGTTGGCAAAAAATGCAGAACATTGAGCACCTTCTCCAAGGGGCTCAATGCATGGGAGCAGAGGGTGGGGGATGTAAGGTCATCTTCCCACTCCCTGACCAGGTCTAGGATGATACTGGGTGGAAACCTATACCTGCCATAGACCTGGTCGTCAGGCATCCCAAAAAGGCTTCTCCGTGGTGAGAAAATGTGTGCCCTGGCTATTCTCCTCCTCCTGCAGTGTCCCACAATCAGTGCTGCGACAAATGGGGCATTCATCGTAGCTGTATATACGTGTTTGTTGTTTGCGCGTACTTTTATACTGTGCACGGGGACGCTTCCACCTGCCTTTGTGTGGTGGATGCATTGACGCCTGTGCGCGTCTTTTGCCGTGCGCGGGTTTCCCATATTCGAATCCATGAATGCGGGTTGTTTGCGTGCGTGTGGGCGTTCCATGTAGTTCCCTGCAGTACTTCCCCAGTTACGCCTTCTTATTCACGCGTTATTCCCCATTCCGCGTGTTACGCCCACTGTTCCGCCCACTTTTGTTGTGTGCGCCGTGCTATGTGCGTTTTTGCTATGCGCGTAGTGCACGCCATTTGATGACGTGTGTGCCCGCGTGCGCCATGCACGGATTTGGCACACAACCAGTGGGAAACAAGCGCAGTGCCTTCCTTGAATCGCACGCATGCGCGTGCGCTTGCTTTCTCATGCTTGCGCCACCTTGCGCCTGCTTGCGCTGTGATTTTCGGTGCACGTTTGTTCCATGAATCAGCCCCATAGTCTTTCTCATCACTTTGAGAAGCTGCACTAATCGCTGAAAAGAGATCTGGGTCCCAGGCCTGGGGAGATCATCTCCAACCAATCAGGGAACACAATTCCATGGGTGGATGTCAGAGGACAAGGGCCAATCGAAATCCTGCAACCCTGCAACAATGTAATAGATAGATTTCATGGAAGGGGCAGGCAAGCCACCTGACATGTGAGGACCAATAGAATAACATCTATAGGTGGCATGCTGTAATGCTCACCTGATATTCACGGGGACGCCACTCAGCCGGTCCAGACTTCTCACCACTTCGAACCCTTCCCTGGACTTCCTCAACCAAGCACTGGGCCTGAAACACAGTATTATCAGAGGTTAATTCCCTATTGGTCTTGCTTGTATGCCCCCCCTTTTGTTCCCTGGGTCCCAACCTTCCCCCAGACCTCTCCTCACCTTGTTTTTTGATTTGGGGCGCTCTCCGTACTGCCTTCGATGTAGGGGTGCGTTGGGTGATGCGGGCTGGAGGGTGCCTAGTTGCTTCACTGGCACGGGCCTGGTGGACGGGGCTTGCTGTGGCTTCATCCCGACCGGAAATTGGAATGAGTCTTACAAAAGTTCTGATACTCTAGTCCTTTTAATACTGTGTCTTTCTTTCCTTAGGTGATGAAGCTCTTGTGGATGGCGATGCGCTGGTGAAGTGAGTAGGAATGCGGAGCGTGATGCTTATTGGCTTCCTTAGCACTAACCAATGTTCGTCTTTTCCGTGTCCTTTTAGGTGCCGCAGTAACCCTGCATGGAAGCGAGCTGAGGAGATGAGCTGCTGTGAGAAAGCACGATGTGTGGCGCCTCTTAAATGTTTTGCGCAAACCTGATGTGTCTTTTCCCCTTTTTCAGATTGGCGGGATGCTCCGGAGCAGAAGTTGTCCGGTCGACGGGAGTTCAGGTAAGGATTAAACTCTATTTGCAAATTCGAGAGAGCTAAGTATTGCAGAATGCTTACTAACGTCTTTTCTTCTATTCTTCTCCCCTTTGGTAGGGCGTGGCGTGCCGAGATGGAGATGACTCTGCCGTAGGAATCCGCAAGACTGGGAAGAGCTGGACAGAAGTTGGATGCTCTTCGAGGTGAGTATTGGCAACAAAGTTCTTATTCTTGCAGGTGCGCTGGCGCTGAAGAAAGAAGTGGGCCTCTTCAGGAGATCCGAACATGGTGAGTGTCACGCTGCAGGTGCAGAGAAACGCTAAGCATGTTTCTCAGGCCGGGTGTGGTTTAAATAGTCTGTAGGTGTCCCAGGTATCCCTGGGCTGAGCCACACCTGAAAGACTAGACCGCTCATCCAGTTCAAGGAACTGAATTACATGGGGGCATCCATTGCCCCATAATACATTGCAAGTCCAATACTAAGTGGATCTCAGGACTGTGTGTGAGCTTGGTGCTAAAGGCGCCAAGTCTGAGTCCAAGTAGGTGTCTGGGGAGATGGAGAGGCCCTTAGGGGCCGACTAGGTGGCCGTGACCTGGATCCAGCCTGATATGCCGGGGGTCTAGGGGCAGGAATCGTGACACATGCACAGGCACTACCACCCCAACTACCAAATCATGTCTTCTTGGTTTTTGGGGAAGATCCCCATGTTGTGACATAGAAAATGAACAAGAGTGACCAACACGGGCTTGGGAGCTGTGATTCCGTGAGGTTTTCAATGTCCTGTATGATCCCTGTGTGTTTGTGTAATAAAAAACAGGCCTAACTTGCCCTTTGCTGAGTCCTCCATCTGTGCACTGGGAGAGGGTTTGTTGGGCCCTGGGAGCTGGAATGGTATGCTTGTAGTGTGGCCTGCCCAGTACCTGAATCTGGGGTCTTCAGAATACATTAATAAAGAGCGATATTTTGATGCACTAATTTGTGTGGACCTTTCATCATATCTTTCCTGTAAGAAAGAGCAGTGGAAAAGAACATGCTACTACACTTTTTTTCCCATATGCTCATTGGGGATCCTTTAGCTTGATGCATTTGATATGTTTCTAATGCACCTTCAATGGTGCCTTTGGAGTGTAGTGGGTAAATTGTATACTGGTCTAAAATGTTTGCTGCTGTAACTGGATCTACATGTTCAAATTGGTCAGTTGCTGGTGAATCTTGAATTATTTGGGTGGTTTCTCTTAAGTTTTCTTCTATGCTTATATCTTTGTAGTATTCATTGTTTTCTTTAAGATATTGTAGGGCTTGTCTACCTTTGGTTAAGTCGACTAGTTGTTGCCAAATATGTTTGTCTACATTTTCTTTCAGATCTAATGGCAAATTCTACTACTTTGCCACGAATGCCCTTTAGTAACGCGGATGGAGGTCATTTGGCTAATTTTGTTTGAATGCTTACTATAGCTTGAAATGTACGTAGTGTTTGGATTATAAACTCTCATACACGTTAAGTTGTTGGAGAGCTTTTGGAAGTGGGAGTATTTCTAAGTTATTAGTGATAGCATGTGATGTCATGTGGTTATTGCCAAGCTTTGTGTTGCATTCCGTGCAAACTATTGAGGGGTTAGTTATTTTGGATTTAGTTTCTGCTGTTAGATATGAAGCTAATTGGAACCATTGGGATTCCTTATTGTCCTCTATTTTGTAAGCTATATGTACTATTTTTGTGCTATTTTTATAAAAAAGTTCTGCGACATCAAACTTATACTTGGTCTGGTATTTCAGTAGATGTGTTTTGAAATGTAGCTATTTCTTTTGTGTATGTGTTTCTTAGGAGGTTGGTGCTTGTGAGGTTTTCGGCAACATTTTATGAAGTTATAGAATTTTCTAAGTCAATTCTAGTTCAACAGTATTCACTTTGGATGTGCTCTATTTCCTTAAGCAGTTCTTTGGCTGTTCCATGTAGAAGAATGCTATTTAAATTGTGTAGTTCTAGAGCAGGACTTTTTGAATAGTATAGTCTATGCACAAGATTCTGTATAGGGGAATGGTGTGTTGCTAACATTTTGATGGGGTGGAAGGGGCTTTGGCAAACAGTTCCTAAAATGCAATCTAATGTGAATGTCCTCAAAGTCCAGTGTGGCTGTGCACTGGAAAAGTCCATGGTTTATACAGTTTTTATTTTACTTTTGTCTGTTAGTTTCACATAGTCCTGTCACTCTCTGGCCAGCCTCCCTTGACCCCCTCCGTGCTCCCACCTGTGAGGCTAAGAACCTCAGGGTCATCTTTGACTCCACTCCATGTCATTTTCTCCAGACATCTCAAAAGTCTATATGAAATTTAACTACCTACTGCACCTCTGCAAAGGTGTTCTTCCTTTCCTCTCCTTCCCCCAGAAGCTCACTGTCTTTAGAGCTCTGGTTCTCTCTAGGCTGGACTACTGTAACAACCTCTTTCTAAATCTGCCTGCTACTACTCTCCACCCACTGCAACTCATCCAGAACAGGACTGTGAGACTTCTCATTGGTCTCAAGCCCAAGTATTGTTTTACTCCAGCCCTGAAAATCTCTTAATGGACTCCCAGTGGCAGCAAGGATTAAGTTCAAGAGCCTATGCATTGTCCACAAGGCCTTCTGGGGCCTGGGTCTGCAATACCTTCAACTCTCTGTTTGGAAATACCTTCCTGCTCTAGCTCTCCGCTCATCCAACTCCCTCAGGGTCAGTCGCTTTTCCAAGCAATAGGTTGGTGGTAGAACTCTCGCTTCGGCTGGGGGCTCCCTCTGGAACAGCCTCCCTGCCACTCTGAAACTGAAGGAGAACTATTCCGGTTCTGGAAGCACCTCAAGACCTTCCTATTTGCTTCTGCCTTATTTCTTACTCTCTCCTGATGATCTCTGTCTGTCTCAGCATTTGGTCTCTAGCTTCCCTCTGACTTCAGGCCCAGATCAGAGCCCACCCAGTTGCGTACCTGCACTGCCTCCTGGCAACGACTGCACTTGGCGCTGTATCTGCAACCCTGCAGTCCCCTTTCCTGCACTTATTTTACATGTGCTGTCCGTGCTTAGTTCTTGCACTTGCCACATTCTGGCTGCACTACCTGTTGTTGTTTGATCATGTGTTCAGCATTTAGCCCCTCCCTTCCCTTTGCACTTTACCCCTGCTCTCTCCCCTTTACTTGCATCTTCTCAATGTCACTGGGCCTAGTAAGATCATTGTTTTGTCCTCCCTTGTACCCCTCCCTTGCCTCGTCGCACCCTGAAACACTTGTGTATGGGCGCGATATAAATAAAATATCCTATCAGTGATTGAGGAATCATTGTAAAGATTTAAAGGATTGTTGGTGTCTGTTACAAATTGAGCAGCATGACCATTTGTACACTGGACGGTTTGCTTGGGTGAAAGGAGTATTTGGTTGAAAGATTGTTGAGGACATTTTTTTCTATAAGGGTTTATTTTGGCATATGGTGTCTCCTACCATTTCATACCCTCAACCATTACTGTCTATGGCAATTGTTTTTTGGTGTTCTTGTTTATAAGCCTCTTCATTAAAATATGGTTCTGTGCTGCTTGTAGGAATCCATTTACCTTCACAGAAGTTTGAAAATGTATCTATATTGACATTGTGCATGTTTAGAAGTACTTTCTGTAATGTATTGATTCATTTAGTTAGTGGTTTCATTCTGTTCAAAATGATTACCATTTTCTTTTTTTACTTTAGTGGAAATGCGTTGTCAATTAGAGCTTCAAGGATTAGTCCCCTGCGGTAGTTTTTAAGGGTAGATTGTGACTTTTGAGCTGTTTTTATAAGATTGTGAAGAACTCTACGGTGGAATATGTTTTTGTAACATTCATTTTTTGGATTGCTTTACCATGACTATGTTAAGACTGGTAGATACAGTGTTAGGATCATTAGTAGGTCTGCTTTTCTTTGCACATTTGTTTTTACTTTTAGTTTTTGCAACTGTGTCCTTACCTTTTTTAGTGGTGGCTGGTTTAGTTTTCTTGAGTAAGGTTACTAGCTCTTTTGTTTTATTGTTTTCTATACATTGTTTTAGAGCTTGCTTTTATTCTTAGCTGCTCTATCTCTTCTTCCTTTTCTACAGAGTTGCTTTTTAATGGGCATTTTGTTCTGTCTTTTGGGAAAAAAATAAAGTTTGGGTTTGAAAGTTGTGGAATGTATATGTATGTATTGTGCATGGGTGTGCGGGTTTGATTGTAGTGATGAATAGAGTGATGTGTGATTGTGGAGTATGATGATTGGTGTGGTTGGGAAGGTTGTAAGATTAAGAGCCTGTGCAGATGTGATGGGCTTGGGTTAGTAAGGCAGTGGTGGTGTGATTGAATAAGTAGGGACATGATGATGTTTTGAGGAAAACAGTGATTTTTATAATGGTGTGATTTAGTTCATAGATATGAGGGCTGGGTTGGTGTAATGGAGAGAGGGGTTAAGAAAAGTGAGTATTCATTGTAAAGTGTGCTAGTGGTTTGGAATGCTATGAGTTTGCTATGAGTTTGAAAGTTGTTAGGTTGGAATTAGGACCTCATGGGCATAGGAGTATGGAATAATAAGGAAGTGAAATTGTGGTATAGAAGTTGTTGAGGGATCGATTTGTTGTTAGGTAGTAATCAATGGGTGGTGTATTGAATCAAAAGCAGTGTTTAGATGAGAATAGAAAGAGTGTGCATGTTGCATTATAATGAGTAAGAGTGAAATATAATGTTGCTCAGGAGAACAGAAAACTCTATGCTAATTTGTAGTTAAAGTAAATTGTCCCAATTAGCGAGATATACATGCTATAGCAATATAATTCTTTTGTAGGATATGAAGGGTATTCTTCTTTTTCGGTAGCTGTTTTCGGCAATCTTCTTCTTTCCTGTTATTGTAAAAGAAAGGCAGTGGGTATATGTGGTAATGGTGAAGTACCTTTAGTAACAAGGTTGTTATTTACGAAGGAAGGAAGAGTTTTGGGAAAAAGAGTTACTGAAGTTGTATCATAGATGTGTACTAAAGTGTGTTAACTATGTTGTCTGAAGAATTGGAGTATAGGTAGTTCTGTTTCGCACCGTAGAAGGGACAGGGAAAACATGGGTGTGAGGAAAAGGTGCATATCTATGTCATTATTGTTCTGTTAATTTTTATAAAATAAGTGCTCTGTTTGTGGTGCCATGTATTTGAATTGTGTTACAGTGTTTTTCGAAGAATAGGGAAACTGTGGCCTAATGGTAATGCAATACCGGATTGTTGTTGCAGCAGTGTTTGTGTTTTATAGTAGAGGTTGGGAAAGAAGAGTACTTTACATGTAAGGTGAAGTGTTGTATATAGATACTTTGGTTGTATTAAGAAATGTGTGAGCAGTTGGAGAATGGTGGCAGTGTAAGGGATGTAATGAGTGAGGTTGGAAAGTGTGACATTTATATTGAATGAAAAATGGAAAATGCTGAACCTTTAAAAATGTTTATTTTTAGGAGCATTTTCGTGAAAGTTAAGAAATGCACGCGTGCATTTATAGGAGCTCTGGAAAAGATGTGTAGACCATTTTCAAGTGGCAATCAGTGTGTGTACTTTTAACATGTTGGCAGTACATAAATACTTGCCAACATGATCCATTCAAATTTGTAGGAGCTTATGTATTCCTATTTTTTTGTTTGCGTTCTGGGATTTGTAGTTCCATTTTTCCCATTATAAAACTTGGACTTGCAAAGCACCTACAGATTGCAATGGGTTGATGCAGCAAGTAAGCATATTTTTGCAATATTTTGTATCTGCTTTTTTCATTCTTTTAGGAAAAAGTTACACACAGCGCTTCTATAAATTAACATATGAATTTTTTTACTTTCATCAAAATTCTCCTAAAAAGACAAATTTTTCAACGCACAGCATTTTATGTTTATCATTCGATATAAATGTCACACCTTCAAATCTTCTAGTCCAGTCCTGTTTTTTCTTTGCATTCTGGGACTTGTAGTCTGAGTTTTATAATGGGGGAAGTGGAATTACAAGTCACAGAATAGAAAGAAAAAAATGAAGACTTGATAAGCACCTATAGATTGGAATGCGTCATGTTGACTGGTATGCATGCACTGCCAACATATTCAACTTGTACACACCTTGAGCCATTACAAAAATGTTGTACAAATGTTTTGCATATTTTTTTCTTCTTTTAGATAAACGTTACAGACCGTGCTGATGTAAATGCACATATTCATCAAACTGCTTCTAATAAGAAACATTTTTAAATCCACAGCATTGTAAGTACTTGCTGCTTGATGTGAGCAGGTGCGTAATTCTGCAATGCATGGCATTTGATAGAGTGGTTAAAAAGGAGGATGTGCTTATTGAGAGTGTATTACAGGGTAAGTAGCAGCAACTCTCTACATACATATTTGGTAAAGAATTGAAGAAAATAATTAATAAAATATAGGCATACCTGTACTATGTCTTGTTAGATGCAGATGTTGTTGAATCTTCAAATAGAAATCTTGGAAAGTTTCTCAGTGGTTTTTGATGCAGGTGGCTGTGAATAACAGGAGATATGTACTCTCAGATTTCAAGTGCACATCTGAAGTGTTCAACTGAGATGACAGGGTTAGCGGTAGAGTTTTTGGATGTGATTGGTGGATGGATGTGTTTGAAGGCAGCCAATGTGGGAGTGTTACAAAAATGAAAGTGGAAAGGGTAAAGGGCTGCTATGTGCACCACACACTGTGGGTAATAATAAGCAGCACTCAGATACCTGAGGGTTTGCAGCGCTATATAAATGCTAAATTATTATTATTATTATCATTATTAATTATTATTATTATTATTATTATTATTATTATTATTATTATTATTATTATTATTATTATTATTATTATTATTATTATGTGCAATGGTGTTCGTGGTCACTGCGGTTGTCTGCGGACATCACACATGCCATCCAGGTATTTTAAGGATGCCTGGCATGGATAGGGGACTGCGGAGAATGCAGACAGTGGTGGATGTCCGCAGACATTATGGCTTCAGCCAATCAGGTTTCCTGGGTGTGGTGTACAGGAAGAGAGGGTAGCAGGAGTTTTGTTTGGTGAGTGCACTGAAGGTGGTTATGGCTATGTCTTTGAGGAAGCAAAGTGTATATTTTCTGGGAGACTCTTGTATCCATTGCCTAAAGGTGTATTCTGGGCACCCTGGAGTGTCTGAAAATCTTGGATTCAAGGAATTTCAAGTTTCATGGTATGGAGTTCGAGAAATGAAGTGGGCGAACTTCCTCCCGTTTTTTGAGAATATGGTTCACTTGAAGCATTCAAGCATCATTGTAGTTCACTGTGGAGGCAACAGTGTGGGCAATGTTACCAGAATATCATTACAGTTTGCAATGAAGGATACATTTGGGAAGTTGATAGAACTATTTCCACATTCAAACATTATTTTTCTGGATTAGTTTAGAGACAAATGTGGATACATTCACATTTATTTTGACCACAAATTGAGAAAGCAAGGCGCATTCTGAACAACGTTGTATGTACTTTTTGCGGGATGTTGGCATGACATCTTTTCATAATGAAAATATTACATTTTATATTGTCAACATTTTTCAAAGAGATAGAGTGCATCTAACTGATGTAGGCAATCCGCTGTTTCTTGAAAACATTCAAAATGCATTGAAGCAGTTTCTGTAAACACATAAAATAAGTTGCATTAAACAAAATTGAAAAATAGACAAAAAGAATTAGAAGCACTTTCTGTGAAAGTTACAAAAAAATAGTTACGTTTTATAGAATCTTTGTTAGTTTATTGCATAAAATGAAATAATCAAGAAAAATATAAATGTCAAAAGGACAAAAAAGGTTCTTTTAAGAGCTACCATTTTTGCCCAAAACACAATTAAAATTCCCCCTCCACATCTTTGGAATTTTCCTGGCGTCTGCGGACTACGACGCTGTCCATGGACTATGCAGGCTGCAAAGGGGCCTGTGAGTTTTTTTTCAGTTTTATCTTTTATCTGTAAAAGATGGCTCTTGTAGGAACTGTTTCTTTTGTGTTTTTTTTTTTGTTCACGAGAGGCAAAGTAAGGTGGTTGAGGGAAAGGAGGAAGAGAGGAAGGGGCACCAACCACAGAGACAGAGGGGCAGGTAGAAAGAGGAAGATGTTGAGTGGGCCTTATATTTAAGGTGGGGGCAGTGTTTTTGGTGCTCCTTGACTGCAGCCTCGAAAGCATTATGAAACTGCTCCCCCATGCAGATTGGTGCATCGCAATACATACATGGTACTGTGACCCTCGAAAGGTAAGGGTCAACAGCATTCTTTATGGCCGGTAAGGGCAGCTGCTGGGATCCTCTACCCCACAGGAGTAGTTTTTGTGGTGACAACAACGGTTGAGAAATATGGGGTAGAGGCTGTCAACCTGCTACTCCTGGAAAAAGTTACCTACTTTGTCAGAGCACCCGGGTGGTTGGATCTGGTGTGGCAGAGTATGGATGTGGTCCCATAGGAGTACAGCCCCTGATTTCTATGACTGAGTACAACTTTGCACTCAGTGCATTGAACCTTGGCTGCCCAAGCATTTGGTACACCCCCAACAGTAGTGAAAAACGACCACACCCAGGACTCATTCACGGTGCTGGAGGTAGGCACTTTCTCTACCTCTTCTTTGTATTCCTCCACATCCTCTTCTACATCCTTGCGCTTGTTCCTGTTTGCAACTCATTCAGATGGTGACAGTGGTGGTGGTGGGGCCTGTGGAGGAGGGATGGTAATGACAGAGGCCATTGGATTAACGTCAGCAAAGCTGGTGCTGAAAGCTGCTCTCTCCTGAATAGCCAGATTAAGAGTGACTGGACGTAATGGGTGGGTCCCTTCAGAGGAACCATCCGCATACTGCGTGACTATATCTGGACTACCAAGTCGAAAAGAGGTTTTTAAAACTTTTAAGGAAGTTTCCAGATCAACTAAGAAGGGATCTACGAGCTCTGGAGGAGTAAACCTTCAACTTGAACCACCCCAGATTGGTGGAAAGTGCAGTTTTAAACTGTCCACAAAGCATGGACAGTGTCGGTGGTCAGGCCATCATGCTGCATGGGTGCAGTCACATGATGACGTCCGGGGACTTCTGCAGTGCTGACGCCCATCCACAGACACCCATTGGGCAGAAGACAAAGGGAGCTTGCGCGTTAGTGTCTTTATAACAGGTGCACAGTCCACAGACTAATTAAAAGTGCACCATGCGAGAACGGACATATCCGGACACGGCACATTGTCCGTGGACACCCCCATTTTGTGAACTGAACACCCTGGACAGTCGTACTGTCTGCAGGCTATTAATTGGAGTTTTAAAAAAAATCACAGAACAACATACAAGATATTATTTATAAAAGGGATGGCGTATTGGAATGGTAAACATAAATTGGAGAATTTCCAATTTCTGTACAGTAATGATCACGGGAGGAAGGGAGTGAAGTTTCATCAAAGCATCTTTCATTTAAATGTTGGAAATTTGTTGGGGATGATTACTGGGGACAAGGGGGACAGGTGCAAGAATGACAGTGGTAATGAACATTTTTAATAACATGATTTTATCATAATTTTAAAGTTCCTTAAAGTCATTACTAAGTGTGTCCAATTTTGCAGACAACATCAGGATAGGGCTTATTTTTGTAATTGTTCGGATTCTCCATATTTAAACTGGGGTGGTGTTTCTTCATGTAAACTATGTACTATAAGAAAAAAATTATTATTATTTCACTTCTTCTGTACAAATTACATATTTGCTTATATTAAAATATGTATTGTTTACCATTAGATATGTTTCCATCACTCATTTCTTCTGTTGGAAAGTTTTCTTCCAACCACTAAAGTTTGTTTGCCATTTCTGTTAAAATTTAAAAATAGTCATATTTGCTTATATGAAATCACTAATAATGCATGGTAATAAAAAACAAATAAACAGAGTGTACTTACTGTTTGGTGAGAGATTGGTTTTGAATAAGCGCTTCGTGTATGTGAGTCTTTATGAACAGTTGTACTGAACTGATAATATTAGGCGTACATTTATGGTTTATGCTTCATGCATTCCATTATATTGTGTTATAAAGAAATAAAATAGATGTACATTTTGAAGTAATCATTTTTACCAAAAGGCATATCTGCATGCAGTAAATATAAGTAATGTTGTTTTATGTATATCTGTTTGTTGGTTGATGGGTAGAACATTTTCTTTTGTCCCCTGTGCTTCTGGGCTTTGTGAATGCTACCTTCTGTCCGTGGTCTACCACACTATCTGCAGACGTTATAGCTGCTACATTGGGGGTGAGTATAATATAAGGAACTTGTAGTAAATTAAGGGTGCACTCATAAAAACTTATAAAATTTGTTGTGTTTATAATATTGGTGACAAGATGTCGGGCTAATTGGGAGACCTCCTGTGAACTACTTGATGTATTTAAAATGTACTCATGTAAACAAAACATGATATTGCAGCGTTGGTGTTAATACATGAATCTAATCATACATACACGTAGGGAATGGCTGCAGCATACCCCATAGAAGTACAATATTTTTTATCTGGTAGTTCTGGATAGTACAGTAATGAATGCTACATTATCATTGTTTTGAGTATTGTTAAACATGGAATAAGTAGCTAACAATTCAAGAATCACTACACACTTGTGTTAGTACACACAGGACATATGAAGACCCAAAATGCCAAGAAAGTAGAGGCACATACAGGGAAACTAAAGTAAGGAAGAAAGAATAAAGAGCATCAGAAAATATCAATTACATTAAAGTTCATCTTCATGCATACAAATGAATTGTGTGTTTGATGCCTGTTTATTGCCCCATCTATGTGCACATTGAGCTGAGACCACACCATAAGGAAAGTACTTTGAGAACATACAAGGTTAACATCTAGATATATAGCACCTTTTAAATGTTCATATTCTGTCTGTCTGTGAACAAAAATACTTGGCCTACATATGTCTGTGAACAGAAACAAGTGGCCTAGATATGTGATGTCTTCAGTGATGTCATCAATGACATTTGTGATGTCATATTTGATGTCCTGTGTGTTAGTCTTAGCAGTGCACGGTGGTGGTGGTGCTAGTTATAGTTATGGTTGCTTTGCTTGCCATAACTGGTGAATGTCTGGGGTTTTTCGGTTTTACTTGAAACCATAACGTCCCTTTAACAAAGTTTCATAGGTTTGTATTAGTGCACCCCATTTTGCTACAACTTCCTAACAGAATACTTACTGCCAATATAGCTGCATTTCTGACTGCTGTACAAAGTTTTAACTTAAAACTGTGTAATTCTCCAACTCTTAGTAACATGTTTTACACTTCTATACAAATTTTGCAACTTTTTCCACTGTGTTAGCCGATGTTTGCGAATGTCTGATGTCACTGCAAACTTTCTGGACAGTGTCACGTGACCATGCACAAACGCGGCTTGATAACCTGTTTGCGAATGCGTCCGCACTACACGTACAGGTCTGTGCTTCGCAAACAGTTTGAAACTGCAATTCCATTGAATGTAGGAAGTGTAGAGCTCCTACACCTACTTTTACTGATTTTCCATTTGCAATATAGGACAGAGCAGATGCTTGGAAGAATATTAGCAGAGCTGCTATTTATCTTCAAAAATGCCATCAGCTGTTGCCATCCCTCCTCCCCAGGTGCCGGCACCACACCACCACTACCAGCAGCTGCAGGGCCTAGACGATGGAAGAATCGCAATAATTCAGAAAACAATCAAGAGGACCTGGAGACGAGGTAGAGGAAATGCCTATCTCTAACGCCCAGAGAGAATCATGGGTGTTGCAGTTCTTTACCACCATTGGCGGGTGTACCAAAGGCTAAAGCTACCAAGTTAAAATGCACTGAGTTCAAGGTTGTACTCAGTCACGGATAACCTGGTCAGTACTCCTATGGGATCAACCCCATGCGGCGCCACACCAAATCCAACCACCGGGATGCTCTGAGAAAGGTTGCTCCTTTCTCAGTAATTAGTAGACTGTCTTCCTTTACCTCATCTTCCTCAACCAATACCAACACTTTCACCACACAGGCTAGTCCTGTGGGGCACAAGATCCCAACAGCTACCTTAAAAACTATAAAATAGGCTGTAAATCCATATCTTTCGAAGACAAATTTACTCTGTATATACTGCAGCACACCACTCTGCAAGGGGGAGCAGTTTTGAGGTGCTTTCAAGGCTGCAATCAAGGAGCATGCGAAACACTACCCCCTACCTTATGTTTAATGCACGCCCAACATCTTCCCCTGTTCACCTGCCCTTCCATAGCTGTGCTTGCTGCACCTTCCCTTACTTCCCTCCCCCCTGGCCTCTGCTGCAACAAAAAAAAACATCAAATAAAGGTACATTCAGTAACCACCTTTCACAATTAAAAAATAGAAGTTCAAAAATATAAGCTTATTGAATCCATCTACTTTACATTTTTCAGTAAAGAAGTTGGACTCGATTAGATTCTCCAACATTCCCATTAGCATTTTATATTATGCTAATGGTAATAATGGACAATTGTATACTACAGAAAAATAACAAAACACAGAAACAATGTTCTGTCCCAAATACTTTTGTCTAGCATACAATAAGGACCATAACCCATGTCCCCTCTCTAGGCCATGCTTAATTAAAAAATGTGTATTGTACATGCACACCATTGCGCATGACAGCCTTTCTGCCCTTTTCACTGTTAAGTTTGTACCACTCCCTCATTGCCTGCTTTGAAACACGCATACATATATCCACCGATTCGTTCAAAAAACTCTACAGATAAGCCTATCAGCATATTAAACTTCCAAACACCAACTGCCACTTAAAAATGTTGTACACATCTTTTCCATATGCATTTCCCTTGCTTATTCAAGAAACTTTTACACACTGCCTATAGATGCACATATGCATTGTGCAGTAAAAGAAGTGCATGAATGGAAAGAGGCGTAGAGGAGTAGGTATTACCAAGTGCTCATAGAAGCACAGAAGGAAAGTACTAAGACATGCCAAAGTGGGAAGCCACTAACTACCTGCTGGGACAAAAGAGTCATAAGGGTGTGGAATACTGCTGCCAGGTGGTGCACCCTCAAGGGCAGTGCTGAAGGGTCGAGGGGTGTACTGGTGTCGAGTAGATATAGTGCCTGGAACCTGTGAGGTTTATGTGGGACCAAGCCACCAGTGTCAGTGGCAGTGGTATGAGTTAGCAGGGAAGTGATTCAGTAAAACAGGAACACAAAAGAACAGTTTTCAGAAATGTTCAGAACTTAAGGAAGTCCAGCTGAAGTATAAAAGGAGCAGGAAGGCTGTTTCAGAGAGAGGCACCGGCCGAAGACAAAGACATGCCTCCTGCTCTTTGTTTCACAAGCAGAGTATTGGCGTTACAGCAGCAGAGCGCTGTAGCAGGGCAGTATTTAGGGAAACAAAGTTGGACATATTATAGTCATTGCAATTAGCAGGACCCATTGTATACATTTCCAGTCTGCAGGGATACCATCACTGGGCTTCAGGCCAAAGTTCTTGCAGCCCTATTCTACATTAACTGATTGGGGTATAGACAGCAAATAGACAGCAAATAGGGAGGTTAAGGAAGAGGCTGTTGCAGTAGTCCAGCCTACACAGTGCCAGGACTCTACAGACATTGAGCTTCTGGGGGAAGGTAAGAAATGGTACAATGCCTGTAAGGAGGTCAAGCTCAAACCATTTGCTTTCTTTACAAGCTCCAAAATGTAAGGAGTAAAAAATAGAACAGATATAAAGATACCACCATGGTGTTCGGCCTCACAGAATAGTAAGAGTAGATGGCACAAAGACAGCAGCAACAGGGTAGGAATAAAAAGGGTACAGGTATCATAAAAAGAAAGATCCCCATCTTACTGGCATTGAGACAGATATTGTTAGCTGCAAACAATGCCTCAATGGCAGTTAGAAAATCAGGGATACAAAACAAGGAAAACAGGTTAGTTCAGGGAAGTTTAAGGAAAGCTGTGTGTCATTAAAATAACACTGGAAATGAGAAAAGAAGGGAGATATCAGGTGATCCAAAGGGAGGAAATAGATATGTAATCGCCACAATGATATGATAAAACCCTGGGGTACTCTGCAGGTTCACAGTGAGATGGTGGAGTACAAACAGCCCAGTTGCAACTGGGAAGGGTAATTAGTGAGAAAACAGGTGAGCCATTCCAGTGCCTGGTCCATGATGCTAAAGGTATAATTTAACTGCTTCATAAGGATACAATGGTTCACCGTGTGTAAGGTGGATGAGACATCAAGATGCACCATCCTCAATTGTACTTCAATCAGTAATCGCATGTACACTATTGAGACATAGATTGTTAGCTGCACACAATGCCTCAAGGGTGGTCAGACAATCAGGAATAAAAAACAAAGAGAACACATTAGTTTCGGGAAGTTTAAAGAAAGCTGTGTGTCATTAATATAATACTTGAAATGTGAAAAGAAGAAGCACATCAGGTTAGCCAGAGGGAGGAAATAGATATGTAATTGCTTCAATGATAGGATAACACCCTGGGGTACTCTGCAGGTACACAGTGATGTGGCGGAGTACAATCAGCCTAGTTTCAGCTGGAAACGAAGGTTATTGAGGAAAACAGATCAGCCAGTCCGGTGCCCTATCCATGATGCTAAAGGTATCATGTAACTGTTTAATAAGGATAGAATAGTTCACCATATGAATGGTGGACGAGATATCAAGGAGCACTATCCTCAATTGTACTTCAATCATAAATGATATAAACACTTTAATTATATGATTCCACCATATTACAAATAATTTATACTCCCCCATACATTCGCTATAATTACTATACACATATAACTATATTATGTTTTGCCAGTGGCCAGACTTTTGGGGGCATGGACCACAGCAATTCCCCCAAGACTCTGGCCACTGGCCACAACCACCACAATAGATTTCAACCAAATAACAAGTACATACAATACACCTTCAAATAACAAAACTCACCCAGAACCACCTGCAATCCATTTAATGTCTGCGTACAGTAAAGAGGTGACCACGGACTCTGCTGCTCATGGACACCCCTTTTTTACCTATAATAACAGTTCCATATTATCTTAATTTCACTCCCCTACCTTTTCCACACCCTCTTTCAGCCATCAACCACCCCAAACATGCTTTTCAAACTGTTCATTCTAAGTGCAGTCCACGGACAACTGCGGTGTCCATGGTCTGCGCGGCATTCACACTTACTTTTTTCACCTAGAAAAACTGCTCCATATCATCTATATTCCCCCCCTCTACTCCCTCATCCCCTCATTCCACCACCAAATAACCCCAAATCTGTTTTCCAGACTTTTGCCCCACTGCGCTATCTGTACACTCTGACGGCTGTCCACAGACTCTGTGTCCGATGTCCGTGGACATCACGCCAGACCCTGATTTATCCACAGAATGGACAAACTACAGTACAGATTTACACCAAATTTACAAACGCATGCTTTCGGGACCAAACCACTGCTCCTGGTGCAAATTTTGTGTAAATCCGTCCAGATGTTCAGGCTGTTTGGCATTAGCAAAATATTTTTTCCATTGCATCTATGAGGATTTCCACACATTTTGGGACTCCTCTATAACATTGCCCCCCCTTCACGAAACTGCACCAAACTTTGCAGAATCATTCCATTGGGGGCCATATACTTGTTTTTGTTGCAAAGTTTCATAAGGATTCTTCCAGGGGCAGCAAAGTTGAATGCCACCTAAAACATGCTTTTTCTATGAGTTAAGCAACTTAACCATAACTGAATGGATTTAATAACTACATGAGAGGCAAAGACCTGAAAATAAATATTGAAAAATCGAAGGCAATCCTCATAGGAAATAGCAGACCTCTGGAAAATGGCTTATCCACAGACAGCAAGAGATTGGACTGGATATTTTCATTCCACTACCTGGGCGTCACAATCACAGTGACCTAAAATGACCTGCGCATATTAAAGAACAGGCACCACAAGCCTCACAAACTGACGGTTCGATATTGAGATTTGGTGGACATTTGCGTGGGCTCCCTTAAAATACGTATCCCGCATTTATGTTGCAACAAATACGCCGCTGTTGTCCTACGATACTGCTGAGGAGACGAGGTGTGAGACATGCTCATGTAGCTTTCCTGTATCTCCTTTCTGCCCTGAATTTACATGTGACGCAGTCTTTGCTTTTATGTTGAAAGTGCTTTTTTTATTACGCAATTATTTATTAGATGTAATAACCCTTTAAGTTACTCTAATGCATTTTTAACATGGTCAGAACTGACCTGCGCACAAAATTTGTAATTTTACTTTTTTGTCTCAATTTCCTAAATACTTATTTTATCAATGGATATGCATATGTACATGTCGTTGTTTTTTTGTACAGTTTTATGCAACTTCATGATCCGAATAAACGTGAACTTTAAAAAAAGAAACATTTAACCATAACTAAAGGACCGCTACCGCAGGCCCTGTAATTTGCCCCTGTATGGGTTAAGAATCTTTTATGTTCCCAATGCTCTCTGAGAGCTCTGAGAGACCATTTATTTGCCTTATTGCTGAATTGCATTATAGTATTTGTAGACTCCTAGTCAAGAGGGGAAATACTGTCACAATGTTATACTTTTTTGCCTATCATAGTTCTATAAGAATATATATATTTGAGTGACACTATGGTATGAGTACTTTTCAAGTTATCTTTATAAAGCAGAGCATTTTTGAAAAACAGCCATGGGGATGAGAAGGGCAAATAATGAGATGGCAAGTAAGTCAAGAGTATTTGGCCAGGGTGTGGAAAGAGAGGTTGCAATCCTGACAGTGGTGCAGTTATTTTCCCCTGGATGTGGCTGCTTTTCAGGATAAAGATAAAGGACATGTGTGGGTGGACAGTGTAACTTTTTTCAGAGGGCAGATGCAACCCTTTAATTTTTTTGAGATTGGCAAGATTGCTCAAGTATTTGGCTACCAGGATTTTACTCAAGTTGTTATGTATCCAGTGTGGACGCTTACCCACAAGATCACACGCACTTGTCTTGTATTGGGATTTTGTTTTCCAGGGAAAGCTGAGGAGGAGGAGCCAAAGGAAGATGGCTGCTTAGCAGTGAAGCTCTGTCCAACGACATGAATATCCATAATTTCATACAGCCAAAGGTGATTTTATCCTGATATAAGTGTTCATCGCAGCTTGGGGATCTGCAACAGGTCCCTGTAACCCAGGGTCACTCCTGCATGGAGGTTGGCCTTGTCGACCGGGCGAAACTAACACCAGATTGGATGAGCCTGTCCGAGCCGTGCTGGTTTTGAGATGGTCGGAGCCATGCTGGATTAGAGGATGGCAGGGAGACTGCAGCTGTGACCTCCTTGAGCGGCTAGGTTAGAGCAGCTGTGCGGTCACTCTGACCCCTGCGGTCTGCCGCGCGTGACTTTAAATACTCAAGAAGTGATGTTGGGGACATGACTCTAGGTCGATGCAGGTTTCATGCGCATATTACTGCTTCATCCTCAGGATTTTCAGACCCCAATGCTGCGACATGGGTGTCGGGGCACCCAGTGACAACACTGCTGCAGTCGCTCCACTCAGGATTGAAAACGATACAGAAAAACTGTATATTGTTTCTTCGTGGGGTGCAGTGTGTTGGGCACCAACTTTAAGCCTTCATGGGGCTGTCAGCATAGGATACAGCCTCTCCCCCTGTAACCCAGGGTAGGGCTTATAGCAGATGGTGAGCACAGCCAGTTCCTTTGGATCTGCAAGATTACGGTGGAGATTTGGAGACACAGGACCCAGGCAGGGCAGTAAGGTGAACAGTGTTGGTGGTGAGGTTGGGATTGGTAGGCACATCAGGTTGCTCTCAACACTGACACAGCCGGGTCATACAGTGCAGAACTGGAGTTGCTGCTAGCCCCTGCAGCAATACCCCTCCTTTCAGCTTTGTACCAGGAGAGCATGTTTCAACCCGCCTAGGTACACACTCTGCTGCTTGGCATCCATGTATCGTGGCCACTGCTCTGGATATGAGCACAAAACCATTTATGCATTACCCTGAGAGGGAGAGTGATGCTACAGAGAGGAATGAAAGGTTTGATTATTAAGGGGCCGGAGGTGTGAGGTGTGTGATCTAGAGGTACTGGACTGCCCAGTTCTTTGATGTTTCAGCAAGCTTCATTTGTTACAGACGTCTATTGTCTGCTAACACAGCTGGGTGCACTCACGTCTTTGGCTTTTCACTGGCAGCGGCAGGGGGGGGGAGCTTCGCTCACCAACCAGTGGGAGCCAGTAAGCTCAGCTCATACTGCACTTACCTGCTGCCAAGACCCACCCAGTACTTCCCTCACTCCGTTTAACCCGCTCTGATCCAACCACCTTACTAGCAGGGGGAAAAATGCATAATTGCTAGCTGCCGACACCAGAGCCATGTATCTTTGCTCTACCTGCAAATTGAGAGAGTGTTTCTTGCCTGTAGTGCTTCGTGTTTGTATATCGGTGGCACTAAGGCTGTTTAATGTATACGAATTAGAAATATCTATTGAAAGCATGAATGCAGTTTTACAAAACAACACTAAACAGGCACACGGCCTGACTTTGGGGCACTCCCATTGGAAAACACTTTGTAAATCAGGCCCACAGTCTCACATTTTTTGTTATTTAATGTTAAAGAATGCTACTTTCTCTGGATGAAAGCTAAAGGTTAACGTGAAGACCACGAGGGTCAATACAGATCCCGGTCCATTGATTTCCTCAGCAGTTATCACAGTACACCAGGATTTCACTTCAATTGAAGATTCTGCTCTAGCTGCTCAAGTGTGCTGTGACATTTTTAGCCCTCATTTGTATACATTACATTGGTCAAGACTGACTAAATTGCATATATATATATGTATATATAAATTCAATGAAAAAACTTTGTTAAAGGGACGTTATAGTTAAGTTACGCTTCTAAAAACCTCTGAAATTCAGTGAAAAAACTTTGTTAAAGGGACGTTATGAATTGAATCAGGATTACAAACATATGAGGAAGAAATCAAATTGAGGCAGCAACGTAAATTCTTACGAGACAAAGGTGACTATGAACATGGTCGTTTTCATACCTTCGTGCACCGATTTGATCATATAAGACAAAAGGCTAAGGAAACGCAAATGGCCCCTACAGTCCAGAATGAAAACCATCAGGAATCAACAGCCCCTACCTCTGAGTCAGGTGTTTTTGAAGGTGAAGAAGAAGTGCCTACTATGCGGCTCAATTTATTTAGAGGAAATGAGACTGTTGTGTCAGGATGGGCGGACAAACAACAAAAAAACTCGAGGAGGATTCTCCAATACAAAAGGACAAGGAAGAGGTGGGAGAAAAAACGAGGAGGGGGCAGAGGGGCAACAAATTCGAGCAGCTCTCTGCCACAAAGATCGCTGCGCTCTGGGAAATAACGGATTATGTTACAGAAGCCAAAAATAAACAGAAGAGTATTAATCTAGGTGATCATACTCTCACTGTAGAAGAGATGAAAATACTAAACCTGGGGTTGAATTTCTGTCCACTGGCCAGTTTCGGCTATGTGCAAACGACGATAGATTTGGACAGATTTATTCGTAAACTGCGACTCAAGAACTTCTTTACCACCTCGAAATATAAAAAGAAGCCTAAAGACATTTTAGAAGGTAAAACGGAAATTCCAATTGCAGAAATTGACACTTTGATAACTCTCGATGACCTGGAACAGGAAAGTCATACCGAGAGCACTGAATTTGCTACCAATTTGGAAAAACTTGGCATCTGTACAGACTGGCCATCAACCAGTAAACTAAGGTGCAAATCAAAATTCAATCTGCAAAGTGCTCAGAACAGCCATATTGAAGCCTTTTCTAATGTAGTAATTGATGACTTAAAAGAAGAAAGTAGAAAAACTCAGAGGCAACCCCAGAGCAATCTATCTAACAAACAACAAAAAGTGTTAACAGATATTGCAAAGCTAGACAAATACATAATAAAACCAGCAGATAAGGGCTGCAATATAGTCATTATGAATAAATGCGACTACATTACTGAAGCTTATAAACAACTAAACGATGTGAACTGCTATGAACAATTAAGCAGTAATCCTATCAAGCAATTGGAAAAAGAAGTATGGGCCTTCCTAACTAAGTGTCAGAAGGCAGATATTCTTGAGGAAGAAATAGTGAAATTCTTATTTTCTAAGAACTCTGTCATCCCTACTATTTACTTCCTACCCAAAGTCCATAAGAATCCCCTTATACCACCTGGGAGACCGATCGTGACACTGTGTGGATCACTACTGCAAAATATGTCTGAATTCATAGATGAAGTCCTCTGCGTCTTCGTATCCACATTATCATCATATGTGAGGGACACCACGGATTTCTTATTGAAAATAGATGAACTTCCTTGGGAACCCACCTATTTATTGGCAACAATGTACGTGGTGTCCTTATACACGTCTATCAAACACAATGATGGGATACTCGCCTGTCAAAACTTTCTCAACACTAGATCTCTTAATCATCTACAACATTCACAGATGATCCTTGAAGTGTTTAAAATGTGCTTGGACAATAACATTTTTGTATTCAACAATGAAACCTTTCGCCAAATCCAGGGAACTGCGATGGGTACAACTTTCTCACCAACATTGCAAATCTAATGATGGGACATTGGGAGAAAACTACAGTATGGGCAGAAGCTACTGAAAAATATACTGAGAAAATTGTATTGTGGCTTCGCTACATTGACGATTTATTCATCCTTTGGGATGGCACCACCGAGCTGTGGTGTGAGTTTGTCAAATTGCTGAACATCAATAACATGAATCTCAAGTTCACTGAACACCACAGCCGCCAGTCAATTGTGTTCTGGATGTGCAGGTTAAAATAGAGGCAGATAAAATCGAGTCCAATCTACACAGAAAGATTACAGGCGCCAACATCCCGCTGCATGCAAACAGTGCTCACCCTAAGACTCTAGTATGGAGTATCCCACATGGTGAATTTATTTGTATTAGATGCAATTGTAGTAACATCATGGATTTTGATTTAGCGAGCAAAGTAACTGCCCAAAACCTCCTACAACAACAGTACCCTAAGAAGATCATTGAAAGGGCATATCTGAAGGTCCGAGAAATGAACAGACAAAAAATGTTAATAACATCAAAAACAGAACTAGCGAAACAAGAAGAAGAAAATACCACCAGACTCATTCTGACATTTGGAAGCCACTCCAGGATTATCAAACGGATAATAAATAAATATTGGAAAGTGTTGAAAGCGGACAAAGATATGGGTAGCTTATTAAATGACCACCCCAACATTACTTTTCGCAAAAGCACATCTACTAAAGGTCTATTGGTGAACTGCTATATGGCTGCGGAAAAGAATGATACAAGCACCAATTGGCTTTCTACAACAGGAGCTGGCTTTTTCAAATGTACCAGGTGTAATATTTGCAAATATGCAAGAAATTGCAAGAGTTATGTCCATCCTATACTGAAACATCTGGTACATATAAAAAGCAAAATTACATGCGAATCAGAGTTGGTAGTGTATGTCTTGATGTGTCCATGTCTTAATTGGTATGTTGGAAGTACCAAATGCAAGCTAAAGGTACGTATCCTACAACACGTCAGAGCCATCACTAATAAAGATTGCACTTATCCGATGGCAAAGCATTTCTCTGAGATTCACAATGGAGATCCAGCCAGCCTGACATTTTTTGGTATACATAAGGTCATTTCTGGCCCCAGGGGAGGAGACTATGAGAGTACACTTCGACAGGAAGAGACCAAATGTATTCTCGATTATAAGAGTAAGGCCCCGGGTGGCCATAATAATAATAATAATAATTTGGCATTTATATAGCATTACAAACCTTAGCAGGCTCGGCACGAATGTCAAAGCGAGCGCTCTACTCGCTTTGACACTTGACTGGCTGATGAGGAGCTTTATACTTTCCTGGGGACATAAGGACTCTATCAAATCTAGTATAGAAAGCCCAGTAAGTAATAATCATCAATGTGAATGACCTTATATTGCTATCCTTCTATTTCGGTTATTTGTGTGAATTCTTCGTTTTCTTTCTTTTAGCTATATATATTTTTACTTCTCACTCTTTTTTGGTAACTTGCAATACTATTGACACCTCAATTTACTGCAAATCAGTGTATATATGTGGTCACAATTACTCATGGCAATTCATAGCTAGTGTGATATCTGAGTAACGGAACTATCCGGAAATCATTTTTTGACATTAGAATATCTAAAATAGTGCAATTTTACTTTGTAAGCGTCTAGAATGTTATCTTCTGTTCTAAACTTGCACATGGCACTTTATATCACATTTCTTACATATGCGTCCTTTGCATATCATGTATGACATATTAACCATAGGAATGTGTTTTTGCACCGTTGTATCTGTATCCCGATCATGGGAATGAGTTTATGCATATATATTTACATTCCCTATGCTATAAATGGTTTATACAAATGCACTATGCACTTTATATCATGTCAACACTGTCCAAAGAACATAATAGGAATGCACTATGCACTTTAAATTTTGACGATGTTGCTTTAAAAATGCCTAATGAATTTAAATCATAGGAATGCGTTTTTGCACATTGCAATATGTACTAATACCCCCCCCCCTTTCTTTTTTATGATGGCGATATGCATGAGAAATTACCGACTATGGTCTGGAAATACATACATTTTTCCATCTTGATGCACTTTGCACTTTAAAAAGGATCAATGGTAATAGACTTTGTACTCTTGAAAAAGATTTTATGAATATATTTTTTACCTTTTGATTTGTAGCGATGTGATATTTTAAATTATGTACATAGTACGGTGTAGGCGCAATCAAAGCATGCACATCGAGGCTCTGTTCTAAATTCTATGGACTCAGTGACACACTATTGGTTAGAACGTACATGCTACGGTATAAGCATTGTAAATTGTGCTTTTGTACATTTTCAAAGGTTTATTTCCGCTGTTTTCCTGACCATGAGAGTGTTTTCATTATAATAAGAAAACACACACTTATATACATGATCAAAACTAATAGGCTCAAATTGGGCACACTATTACAAGATTTGCAACTACATTTAGTAGCCCAAGCCAAAATGGCCACTAGTCATGGTGTTAGTATGCAAGTCACCTCTTCTATATTTTTCACTGTGGGGTGTTTCTTTTTTTTAAAACAAACTTCCTGCAGGGAGAAGTAACTGAACAAGCCACTGGGTTGTGGCGAAACGCGTCAGGCTGCCGTTTGGCAAGAGATTTTTACTGGGATGAACTGATTTTTAAACTGCTTACCAGGAAAATAAAGGTTGTTTAATAATATGCAACCCGTGCAGCAGTGCCTTTTGTTTTCTGTCCGTGAACTTTATTTTGGAAAATCTAGTGTGGAGTGCTGCTCGTTCGGACAGCGTCTTGTATGCTGTTGAACATTGAAATATATACACATATATATTTTTTTTTTTCAAGGAAAACACTTTTGTTGCAGGGACTTTAAGGTGAGAACTTAACGCAACAAACCCCGGGTAGCTTTAGTTGCATTTCAGAGGCCCTGCAACTAAAGTGTTTATCCTTGAATTTCAAATGTTTTTTAATGATGTATTGCTCACATTAACATCCCTGCATCTAAAGTTTTTTCCTTGCATTTCCAAGGTTTGGTATACTATGGTTTTTCCACGCCACTGCCCATGGCCATTGGCAATGGCTAGCGGCCAAGGCCTTTTGCTGTGCCCACTGTATATTTTAGAACACTACCAGACCACTAGCCATGACCTTCGGCCATGGTTAGTGGCCCGTCCTTCGCCTGAGCCCACTGTCCATTTTAAAACACTACCAGAACACTATCCATGGCCTTTGACCATCGTCAGTGGCACAGCCTTCATTCGTGTCCACTCCATATTTTTAAACACTTGCAACCCATCGCTCAAAGACATTCATCTATCGCAGACTGATTTTGACATGTGTTGACAGTGGTATTGTTATGTATAAAAGATGGCTAGCTTGTAGAACTGTCCATTTTAAAACACTACCTGGCCACTAGCCAAGGCCTTGGGCCATGGCCAATGGGCCCAGCCAAATATTTTCGAACACTACAAACCCACCAGCCATGGCCTTCGGCCATGCCAACTGTCCATTTTAAAACACTTTTAGACCACTCTCCATAGCCTTTGGGCGTGCTCACTCTATATTTTAAAACACTTGCAACCCATTGCTCAAAGATGTTCATAAATCACAGACTGATTTTGCCGAAGAAGAAAGTGCGCAAGACAAAATAGCACTGGACATTTAGTTATGAACATCAGATAAATAACCTGAGAGAGGAAATGTTTCAGTAAATATGCTGGCAAAGTGTAAAAGGTGCTCACATTTTAAACCCATCAATCTGTATTGAAATACTTATTTATTGGATATTTTTTTAATTTTATTTTTTATTGTATTTGGTTAAAACAAACCTTTACAAAAGATAGCCTTGAAATGTACATAATATAATAATTCACAACAACATTAAAACTATGCAATATACATCATTACATACCTAAAATATCACAAAATTAATAATTTATGACAATATATTATTTCAACACGAATCAAAAATGTCCTAATGCTAAAATTAATGGATAATGTACACTATGCATAAGTCTATCCCATAAAAGTGCAGTGCATTCAAGAAATTCTGTGTTAACACATTTCATCAATAGGAGCGTGCAAGGAGTTTAAAAATGAGGAGAATCAAGCACCAAGTGTTTCAAGGTTTCATATGATTCAAGACGGTAAGGAAACCTGCATTTCATAGATTGCACAGATGGTGTCAAGTCAGCAAAATGTCGACATTGTTCCTTAGTTCTAAATTGATTCATCTTAAAATGCATAAATAACCCTCTGATCGCAGAACATGAAATATGGAGACATACGGGCTGATTCATGGAATTATTTGCGCCGAAAAATGGGGATTTCTGCCCCATTCTGCCGCAAATCCCGAATGGCGCACAAATCTATGTTTTTCGGTGAAAATAATTGCATGAATCTGCCCGTATGTCTCCATATTTCATGTTCTGATGAAACCAAGGGATTTGCGGGCAGAATGGCGCACAAATCCCTATTTTTCGGCGCAAATAATTCCATGAATCAGCCCCATAGTGACAAAATGGCGAACGCTTCCATATGAATTTAGCATATTCAGAATGCGAAGGGTAAAGTTTCAATTGGTCCGTAGTTCAGATCCAATCTTCTTCGAACAATTTCTATTTAACAAAGGCAGGTCTGATTCAAAGATCATTGTGTATTTGTAGGGTGTCCTGACCCACGTTTAAGCTACCCTGCTACAACATTTGGTGCTGTGGGCTTAGGAAATTCAAGATGGCGGAAAACCCACATGTGCGCCGAAATCCAGGAAAGCTGCGCAGTTGTGCGCACACCAAAATGGTTACCTAACTTGCCACCCACCAGGGTAAAGAAAGGTCTTTGTTAACAAAATCCACTTTTACTGATGTCAAAAAGTTGCTGAAATCGTGACTCATTGGACCACTTTAAAGATTCAACCCTTTTTGTGGGGTTCCACATAACCATCTTACTGTAAGGAGCCCCATCAAAACAATGTTAAGCAAGGATTTACTACCATGTAAGAACCATTCCTGTTTAGAATGCATTAATCCAAGAAAATCCCAAAAATGGGTGCAGTACCAGTACTCACCACTATCCAAAAGCCGGCGTTTTAAAACCCACTGTGTGTTTTTCTGAAGGCAAGCAAAATGCCTATTTCAAACCTTGCAACATGTGCAAAATATTCACTGAACACCAGCAGACATTTGGCAGAATGGAGTTTTGTGTGCCTACAAAATCTGGGAAATGAAGAGCCCAAAAACAATGCATATAACAAAAATGCTATGGAGTCAGCAGCTTAAGCCTAACTGCAACTGGATTTAAAACCACCAAAATCGAAAATGTTAAATTAAATGAGTGACCTATGTTTGGTGTCACATGCCTTTGTAACTGTTGAAATGTCATAGTTTTGCACTTAGAATCAGCATTCTAGCTGCATGTGTAAAATTACAAGTTATTTTAAAAGCAACAAAAAGTTAGCTGAAGGTCTGGCTTAAGGAACTTGATTTTGCCTAGCAACGGATCCCATCAGGAGTGAAACTTGAGTCACAACTATGTTCCCAGGCCAATGTTCCTTTTGCTGCCCACACTAAGGATACGCCATCTATCTGATAATTGAATTTCCTGTGCTCTGCCAGAGAGTGAACAAAGCCCTCTCCACTCAGGCAAAGGTTTTTATTACAGACGTCGTAAAAAGTGGCTTCCTCCTGGAGAAGCTGGGAGGGGCACTGCCTGTGAGAAGCAAGCTGGCTTGGCAGAAACTGGAAAGACTGGTTTCTGTACCATGTGACCTGAAAAGACACACCCCTGCAGCAAGGATATGGTTTTATAAAAAGGGGGATAATTCATAGTGCGGACATGTGAAAATTTTATAAATGATACCATAATTCTTGTGATTTTTCTGCCCACAGTTTAAGACGTGGTAGGAACCGGTGGTATGTTCAGGGGGGTTTTAGCGGAAAAGTGGATATTACTCTAAATGTGTGCATGTTAAAAATCTGAAACTTCATCAGTTATTGTCCCTACCCCCTGCACACATGTATGTAAAGTTGGGTCCATGTCGGAAATTGAAAAAGCAGTTAAAAAGTCAATTATGTACACTCTTTGAATGCAAGCTCCGAGAATGAGCAGATTTGGACATAGACATGGCTAAATTCAGCCACACCATGTATATGTAATTTCAAACAACTGTGTAACTCTGAAGTATGGATTTTGATCATATATATATTTGGGTGCACAGATGATAAGGGAGGTTGTTTCAAGAGATCATAAAATGACATCAATCTGACTCACAGTTCAGTTTGCCAATCAAGCGGAGGAATGGAAGCCTGACCAATGACGAATGAGAGGGGCAAGTCTAGTGATGCAACACACACACCCATTCTCAAGAAACAGATAAAAGCAGAGAGTCAGGACACATAGAGGCATTCAATTTCATCTGCCGCTGGAAGCCCTGCCGGAAAAATCCATACTTACCTCCATCAAACTCCAGAAAGCCAAACTAGAGACTTCAATCTATCCAGAGCAGAGACCAGACCAGAGAGAAAGCAGTGCTGTGCCTAGCAGAGACCAGACCAGAGAGAAAGCAGTGCTGTGCCTAGCCGAGACCAGACCAGGCGCTGTGAGCAGAATCCGGAAAGACCTGACCAGACTGAAGATCGTGACCAAGTCGCTTTCCTGTTCAAAATCTCTTGTGAGTACTTAGCAAAACTGTACCAAACCAATCTCTTAGTTTAAATTCATCTAATTCAATCTATTTAACCTAAGTAGAACTGCCTCCTAGCTGTCACCTGTCATTTCTAGTAAAATTTGTCATTTTGAAAAAGTGTGCGTTTAAAATTTACAAAACCAAAAACGACCTTTACTAAATTACTCATATCTCCGCAACCGTTTGGGCTAGAGACTTGCAATAACTTTCATTTGGAAGCTGAGATCCCAGGCTTTCCTAGGACCCCAAAACGGTAGAGATAGTCCTTGCGGTTCCTTTGTAATAGCGCTCGGCGCATCCGCGAATTTTGCCGCGATTTGCAATTTCTTCACATGTAAAAAAACTGCTGCTGCCTGATTTCATTTGCCAGAAATTCGTTTAACCTGCTAACTA
Source organism: Ambystoma mexicanum (assembly GCF_040938575.1). Lineage (NCBI taxonomy): Eukaryota > Metazoa > Chordata > Amphibia > Caudata > Ambystomatidae > Ambystoma > Ambystoma mexicanum. The sequence continues at coordinate 265,643,728 of NC_090940.1, forward strand.
TCCCTGCATCATTGCTAGTGTGAGCCTGGACTAATATTAACTAGATACCACTCATCCTGAACCTCTAAAAGGGAATTAAGAGCGTTTCCAGCATATTTCTCATTCATTGCTAGCACCTATCAAAGCATTTGCCTGTGTTTTCAAACTTCTGTTTAAGCTTGCTGGATTGAACTGAATTACAGTTGATTGCATTTCTGAGAACTGTGTGTTTTCCTTCCATTTCCTTGCCTTGCATCAAGGGGGGGAGGGGAGTAGCCAGAGAAAAGTGATTACATTGTTTGGTTGAAATCATATTGCGTATTTTCTGTACTGCATTCATTGAATATTGCATCCACCTGAGCCTACATAAAGCATCCTCTACCACATTATACTTTTGTTCCTATTTACCAGTGTGCTACCTTATCCATTTCATGTCAACTCATTAGTGATTATAGAAGTGTGCTAGTGCCAGATTCTCCGTTGTTAATATTTACCATATCAGATTAAGTGTGATATTCAATTATTAATTTATTAAAAAGTGTGATATATATTTTAATTTATCAAATAAACCTTTTCAACTTGCAAAACAGAATTACTTCTTGGCTCAGTGGGGTCAGGGGGATTCCAAGAGAGGGGTGTTATACAAGGGTAGTCATCCAGAACGCATGAACTGGACCTAAAGATATATCAATAAGGGTTTTCATTCAGTATTCTAGACTAGGCGTTAACTTGGCTGTAGTGCTGAATTGAATCCTCTTACAAAGTGGGGGCTCGTCCGGGATGTTGGGTTAGATTTACCAGTTGTGCAGCTTAATACAGTGTGCTAACTGACGGGATACATACACCCGGTCGGATCACCACGCTGCATTACGCTGTGAAGCATTCCTCAAAAGGGACACTCCAAGAAAAGTTCTGTTCTGCAAAAATAAAATACTAACTTCTGTAAGTCAGGACAGAGACCAATCTCTAGAATGACGACCTTAGTAGACATGAAAATAGCCAGAGAGCACCTCTTGCATAAGCTATTTGTGAGAGGTGAATGGACCGAACAGGGCCAGGATGTGTGGTTGCAGGCCATCACACAACAGGTCACTGAAACAGGGTCAGATATATATAGAGATCAGGGTCCCTTACATGTGGCCCTGAGTGAACTATATATGGCTCCTAAAGCCAAAGAGGAACACAATAAGATCGCCAGGATAGCAGCATACCTGTACCTATATATGGGAGACATGCAGGATAGATGTGCTGAAAGCCAAAATCTGGCAAATAGGCAACAGATGGCATTACAGAAGGTCCAATCTGATCTGGACTCTTCTGAGCAGAGGCTGCAGAGGAGCCAGGAGTCAGAAAATGACAGCAGACTGTACATTACTAAAATAAAGGAGGATATGGATGTGCTGCAAAAGGAAAAGTCAGAACAGGATACTAGATTTCTGGCCCTGCAGAAGGAGCACCAAGACAGTTTGGACTCCTTACTGCAGAGCCAGAAAAAGCTGGAGCAACAGATCAATTTCAACAGGGCATGCACAGAGCAGGTAGCCACCCTGCAAATCCAACTAGACAGAGAGAAAGAGGAGAGCAATAAACTGATCCTGAAAGACATGGATACCCAGGCAGAGTTTGATCAGGAGCGCCAGAAAGCTGGTGCCTTCCAAAGGCAAAGGGACGACCTGGCGGCACAAATGCAGGCTCTTAGTCAGGAAAGAGACGCCTTAGGCCAGGAAGTCTGCCATTTAAAAAGGAAAATGGAAGAAAATCACCTGGCCCACCAGGGACTGGGTGACCTCCAAAAAGAAAACCAGAACTTGCTAGAGCACACCAGGAGGGTGGAGGATGCTCTAGCAAGAAAGGAGCAGGCCAATAGGGACACAGCTCAGGAGGTAACCCTCCTGCAGCAAAGACTGGCCCAGTTCTCCAGGACCAACCAGGAAGCACAGAGGGAAAATGAGGCCCTCTGTCAACACAATGATAGGCTCCAACAGCAGGTAGCGATGCAGGAGAGACTGATAGAGTCGAGTAAGGCCTTAACTGAGGAACTGAAGGCACAAATGCAGGCTCTTGCATTGCAACAGGGAGCAGGGGCGGATAGAGATGAGGTTCGCTGGGAAATGGAAACTCCGGAGCATAACCTCAGGAGCCCTAGTACCAGAGGCCCTCATACCTCTCAGTCCCTGGACTCTGCCACCCCCATGTCCCCTGGCGCACATGAGCACAGGGCCACAGGGATGGCAGATTACTATCCAGCCAGAAGCATGGGGCTCATAGGCCAGTACCATCCAGGAATGGAGGGGTGGGCATCCGGGTATGGGCACCCAAGTACAATACAGTTCAGTGGGGAACCCCAGGAGAGTAGGCCCATTAAGGGCATCCTGAAAACCTCTGCCCAGTTAGGTCAGTGGAGGGGGTACCCATCAAATCCTGACAGCAAGGAGGAATCTGAAGACTCCTCTGAACTGCGCAGGACACAGGAGACCAGGTCCCCACATTCTGCCAGCCATTCCCAGGCTCGCAGAATCCGGGAAAACCTGGAAGAACAGACGGGAACCTCTGGGAGCAGTGCCTCCGAGTCCGACGAAGAATGGACAAGGGTTACCCGAACCAAAAAGGCCAATAAGGCAAAAAGGGCCTTGCTCAAGGACCCCTTAAAGCAGATTAAGGCGATCAGGAGCGTCATCACGCCTTACCATAAGAACGCTAAGTATTCTGTTTGGGAGCACTTAGAGTTGTTTGAACAAATGATGGAGACTTTCCATTTGAAGGACAGCCAAAGCTGCATTAAATATGTAAAGTGGACCTTCTCCCCGGAATACTCCAGTTTCTTTGCGGGGCTGGAGGACCAAAATCATTTAAGATGGTCCACCTATAAGGCGGCCATCCTGAAACATTTTTCTGTTCACAGAAATCCTCAAGAGGCTCGCAAGGCAGCCTACAATTTGCAATGTGGGGAGGATCAGGCCCCACAAGAATTTGTGCAGGAGTTAAAGCGGGCTTTTGCACAGACCACAAGAAGGGTGCGCACGGATAGCCGTGAATTTATAAACACGTTTTTCCATGCCTTGCCCAAATATATCATGACCCAGCTCGTGAGGGATTTTCACGAGAAAAGATCTTTAGACTGGGTCATTGAACAGGCTACCCGCATCTATGAGGTGCAGAAGCCCATAGAAAATAAAAGCAATGCCCAGAAAAACCCCAAAGCCAACAGCACCCCTGCTGCTGCCAAGGTGGCAGAGGTAAAGGTCACCCCCGTTTTGGATTTGGAGATGGGGGGGCCTAAAAACCTACCTGCACCTAATAATGCTAGGCCCAGAAGGTCCTCGGGCCAGTCGCAGACAGGGAGCCAGGGAGGCAGCCCCACAAATGGGGTCCCTCGCTCTCCTGACTATGTAAGTCCTCGCTACAAAGGTAACAGACCCATCCTGGGTTATGTGTGGACTCCTCCAGCCCAAGGGGGGGGATCCAGCCAAGCACCTAACCCAGGGAACTTCCCTCCAAACTTCCCACAGGAGGGCAGAAATTTACCAAACCCTGGGCAGAACTTTTTCCCCAGATATCCACCCGACTTCCAACCCCAAAATCATCCATCCTTCTTTCCTCAATTCCCTGAGCCCAGACCACTGAATCCGGGAGAGGGGAGGCCAAGGGTGGAGGGGTACCAAAATCTTCCCAACCAGGGGTACTACCAGAGGAGGGACAGCTACCCTTCCCGGGATCAGCCCAGGGGAGAAAACAGGGCCCCGTATCAGCCTGAGCGGGTTTCCCAGTTAGAGCGCCAGGTTCAAAACATGGCGCGGGATATGGGTCATATACTGAGGGCACAGCAGAACCCTCAGATCAGCATGCCGGCGCAGAACGCACCCAACTCTGGACCTGGTGCTCCAGAACAATGACGGGGGCAGCACCCCGATAAATCACCGGTTCCCAGGGAGGAGGCACAAAGGGAAGGGGGGTGTAAAGCCTTGGAGGAAGCTTCCTTCCTCACTTGTAAACAGCCCCTGGAAACCCAGGAACCGGAAACAAAATCTCTTGCCCCTGAAAGTCTGCCTCCTAAGGAGCAGAGGGGGGGTAGGAGAAACAAAAGACCCAAACAGACTCAGTTTGAGGAGGAGGTACAGATCTTCCAATTTGAGGGAGAGGGATCCTCAGAGGATCCTGGGAAAAGGATCTTCTCCTTCAGAGAGGGGGGAACTCCTCCCAAAGAAAAATGGGTCCCTAGGGATGCAAATCCAGACTGGGGAGATGTGGAGACTGAGCTACCGCCGCCCACCATCTCATCCCAGAACCAACAGCAAGAAAATCCCCTGGTTCAAACCCATCCTGGCGACTGCCTCCAAAAAGGGGGGGGCGGCCCAGAAACGGAGCCAGGGGAACCCACAATGGCTCTGATCTCCAGTTGCAAAATTTTTCTTTCAGATTCCCAAGACTCTCCACAGAATTCTGCCCAAATCTCCTCGCTAGCGATGTCCAAAACCAGAAAATTAGCCCACCAGTTGTCCAAAAATGTACATTATCTGTGCCCCCTTGAGGAGAAGGAGGGAAGATATTATGCCCCGGTACAAGTACAGGGGCAGGGTACAATCTCGGCACTGGTGGACACTGGATCTCAAGCTACCCTTCTGTCCAGAAGGGCCTTTGATGAACTGAATGCAGGAAGGGGAGAGGATTACCAAATTCCTCTCACCTCTCTTCCGGGACAACTACAGAACTTTGACGGGAAGGAAATTCCCGTTGAGGGGACTGCAGACTTGGACATTAAAATTGGGCGACATAAGTTGAAACACCCGGTCATAGTTGTGACCCCAGAGGGCACCCCTTGTTTACTAGGGAATGACCTCCTGAGAAGGTTGTCACCCCTAATAGATTGTGTAAACAAGGTCCTCTGGACCCAGACTAGCCGACCAATAAAATTAAAACAGAGTGTCAACCATGTTAGTTTAAACGGCACATGCCACATGGTTGAACAAAAATCTGACCAAGTAGAATTTCACTTCCAGAATAGCCAAATTCCAGACGTGACAGTAATAGCAGTAGGACAACAGACTGGTGATGGGGGGTCCTCTCTATTTCTGAAAATCAACCTTCCTTCCAGTCTAAAGTGGTATTCCACGCTGGAAGGAAACACTCTGAAATTCTATACTAATCCACAATCAGAAACCCCCACTCCTATAGTCCAGAAAGATGTGAAATCAGCTCAAAGCCTGGCTGATATTCAGCAAATTGGAGAGCAGTTGTTCATCCCTGTTCAGTTAAATGATGGGAAGGACTCTGTTCTCGCTCGAGTGTGTGTGAACAACGGTAAGAGCTTCATCAGCGAAGCCATGTTCCGCCAACTCCCAAAAGATCCAGCCATTCCCACCTTCAAACTGATAGACAAATGGGAAATGGACCTGGAAGCACCTGACTCCAAACATCTCCTGCCAAGCAGGTGTATGCTCAAAATCTCCATTGGCAACAAGAGCATAGTCCATAATTGTTGGGTCGTGCGAGACGTCACTGCCGCCTTTTTCTTAGGCAGTGACATTCTCAATCGCTTTGCCATTAGTTTGGACCTAATAAACTTCAAAGCTTGGTCCCGATTAGCGGATAATCCCATGGGCTTTGATGATCCAGAAAAAGCATTTAGGTCAGCTCAATTGCTACCTTATGCAGTTGAAATTCAGGTTAAAGAGGAAGTCACCATCCCAGAAAGGACCCGACAATTCTCCCTGGAAGTGAAAGTTAAAAGGGGACAAGAGTTGAAAAACCCTGATGCTTACATACATCTAAATGCTTCTCTCCAACAGCAAGGGTTGGGGGTAAACCCGACTCCATTAGTCAACATAGAACATGACCCCATTCTAATAGAGGTGGATAACAGCGACTTAAAGAGTATTACTCTAGCCGCAGGCACCATTATTGGAATGGCGGTTGATGACCGACATTTCTCCATTGATCTTGTAAATGAACTGTTAGGACCCATCCCCAAGGACTGTTTTGACAGTGACAGTGATGACAACGCAACACCAGACAGGATTTTTACCCGGCATGGGGGGAACTTCCTGGTGTACACTTCCTGCCCCTATGGTAAGGAAGATGTGACCTGTGACTTCAGGAGGGATGAGGTGATTTTCCAGGTCCATGAGGGCTGCCTTTCCCACCTGAAGCCTCCGGTCCAAATCAGCACTCTGACCAGGGACTTCTCCACCCAGCTGGAGGAGGCCGCGGAGATAGCCAAACCAGAAGTCTTTCCAGGCTTCAGGCAGATGGTGGAAGAGAGAGTCAACCTAGCTGATGCCTGTGTGACTCTGGAACAAAAGCAAAAGTTGAAACAAGTTTTCTTGGATTTCCAAGATCTCTTTGCGGTAGACTCATATGACTGTGGTCGCACCGACATCCACACCACAACAATCCCCACGGACCCTGGCATGACTCCAGTGTTTGTGAAGCAATATCGCTTGCCTCTCGCATCAATGGAGTCCCTTACTGAAATAATTAAGAACCTTGAGTCCCGGGGAATAATCCGTCCAGTCCACAGCACCTTCAATAATCCGGTGCTGGGAATATTGAAGCCAAACGGCCAGTGGAGACTCTGCGCTGACCTCAGGGAGCTCAACAAACGGGTCCACACTTCCCGATGGCCTCTTCCCTACATTGACCAAGGGCTGGCCCAGATTCAGGGGTCACAGGTATTCACTGCAATAGACCTGACCAATGGATACTGGACCGTGCCTGTCAGTAGGGAGGACCAATACAAGCTGGCTTTTACCTTTGGGGGCCAGCAGTACACATGGACCCGGACTCCCTTCGGATACCTTAACTCCGGTAATGAGTTCAATATTTTCCTACATAAGGCCATGCCCGACCTGGGTACGAGGGGTAACCTGGCTTATGTAGATGATGTCCTCATCAAAAGTTCATCTGTGGAGGAACACATAGCAGAGATCCGTTATGTTCTGACACAGTTGAGGGCCGCCGGAGCAAAACTTTCCTTTCAGAAAGCACAGTGGTGTAGAACCCGTGTTAATTTCTTGGGGCATGAGATTACTCCTCAGGGTCTCTGTCCCCAGGAAAAGAAAGTGGAAGCACTTCAGAAACTGAAAGACCCCACAACTCTGCGGGAACTAAGGAGCCTCCTTGGACTGACTAATTACAGCAGAAAGTTCATTGAGGGCTACGCAGAGATCACCAGACCCCTGATTCATCTCCTGAAGGGGGGGGTCAAGTGGGAATGGGGTCCAGAACAAGCCGAGGCAGTAAAACAACTCAAAAGAAGCCTCTCACAAGCGCCTTGCCTAGCTTACCCTGTCAGAAACAAGGAGTTCTTCCTGGAGACGGGGTTCTCTAATACGTGCTTGACGGCAGTATTATATCAAAAGCATGACAAGGTCAATAAAGTAATCTCCTATGCGAGCAAAACTTTATCCTCTGTGGAGGAAAAATTCAACGATTGTGAGAAGGCACTCCTGGCAACGGTGTGGGCATTGAAGAATTACCGCCCGTTTATCCAGGGGGAACACATCATAGTGGAGACTCCACACCAGCCTCTGCAATATCTCCAAAGTGACAGAATCCGGGCCGGAAATGTGAGTAATTCCCGAATTACTTCCTGGATTCTGTCAATGCAAGGCTTTCCTGTGGAGGTCAGATATGGCCAAAACAAGAAGAGTCCCCTCGCGCAAGGTCTGGCTGACTTGCATGATTGTGCCAGAGAAAACTGTCTCGAGGACGAAAGTCTAAAAATAAAGGACAACATGGAGGCATACCTTAATTCCCCCCACAAAGTCTTTGAAGAAGACAAGTCTGAGGGAATGACCACTGTGTATGTGGATGGATGCTCTTACCATGTCGACAACAACGGGGAGAAAGAACTGGTGGCCGGCGTAGGGAATGCATGGGTGAATGAGTCCCCAGAACCCTCCACTGGATACAAAATTGGTCCCCGAAGTAGTCAGGTGGCAGAATTGATGGCTGTGCATCAGGCCATCCTCACTGCTGTCCAGCATCAACTCCACGAACTGGTCATAATCACAGATTCGGATTATGTACGGAACTGGTTCTTGGAGCACCTGGTTAATTGGAAGACCAGAGGCATGGTATGTGCTAACAACAAACCCTTGAAACATGGGAAGTTGATCCAAAACATTGATGATCTGGTCACCTCGAATGGGATGACCATCTATTGGAAGAAGATCAAGGGTCATTCCAAAGTAGAGGGACCAGACAAAACTGGAAATGACTTAGCTGATCAGCTGGCCAAAACCGGGGCCATCCAAGGGGATCTAATTGAGATTGAGTCCCTGTTGGGGGAAATCCAGGTCACTGCCATCACTAGGTCCCAGACAAATGCTCACAACGACCTCTCAATTGCACAATGGAGTAAGGAGACCCCTGATGCTGATTTGATTACTGCTCAGAAGGGGGATCCAATAATTGGTAAATTTTACCAGCACCTTGAGGACCCTGAGAACTTTCCCCTGACGGATACCGATTACATTGGGAAAGAGGACCTAAGAGTGTTGATGAAATGTCCCAAAATGTTCCGGATCCAAGACGGTTTGTTGGTAAGGAAATCCAAAGCTGGCCACGATCAGTGGGTGGTTCCTACCTCATTCCGAAGCCTGATGTTAAGTCACGCCCATGATGCGGCCACTGCCGGTCATAGGGGGTTTCACACAACATTGGAAATCTTAAGAGAGGTTGCATACTAGCCACACATGGGGCAGGACCTCGACCAGTACCTGAAGGGTTGCCTTGTGTGTGCACAATTTCAGCCATCATCCCTCACACACCGGGCGCCTTTACAAAAGAGGGGAATGACACTGCCATGGTCAGATTTACAAATCGACTTTGTAGGCCCTGTGATTCGCTCGGCTAGGGGGAATAAGTACATGTTGACCGTGACATGCTTGTTTACCAAGTGGGTGGAATGTCTCCCAGCCCCAAATTGCAAGGCAGAAACTGCAGCGGCCTTGATGATTAACCACATCTTTTCCCGTTTTGGTCTACCTCAAAGGATTGAGTCAGACAGAGGTAGCCACTTCACCAGTGAAGTAATGACAAAGATGTGGGAGATACTGGGGGTCAAGAGAAAGCTGCATATTGCTTATAGACCAGCTTCTTCTGGGGCAGTAGAGAGATATAACCGGACAATTGTGAGCATATTAAAGAAGTTTGTGGCAGATTCTGGGCCAAGTTGGGATATCCGATTACCTCTGGTCCTAATGGCCATCAGATCTACCCCTTCATCTGCCACCAAAATGTCACCATTTGAGTTGATGACTGGGCGCAAGATGGTGCTTCCGCAGCATTTGCTCTACAGGACCCAAGAGCAGACACTGATAAATGCCTCCACTACTCATGAGTATGTAGAGAATTTAAGGAAACACCTCCAACATGCTTTTGCTTATGCTCAGCGGAATCTAGAAAGATCGACTGATAGCATGAAGACCCATTATGACCTGAAAACTTCCAGGAAGGAATATCAGGTGGGAGACCGGGTCTATCTATACAACTTCCAAAGGAACCAGGCCAAGCAGCGCAAATTTTTGCCTACATGGAAGGGACCCTTTGAGATCGTCGATAAGATCTCCCCTGTGGCCTACAAGATCCGCATCCCCAAAGGTGGTTCGGCAGAGGGGGAAGACAAGTGGGTCCACATAAACCAGTTGAAATGTTGCCATCCCAGGCACACTCTGCAACAACTGGAGGAATCCTCTGGAATCCTAGCGGGTACTGTATCAGACTAATTCAGTTCCAATCATAAAACCTACCACATCTAGTCTCTAAAATATTGTGATTTACATGAAACTGTCTCTAGTGATGCTGTTTTTTTTTTTCAAAATAAGAATGTAATATTTCGTTACGATGAAATGCATATGCTGCCCCACTATCTCAACAGTGGTGGAAAAAAAAATCGTCTATGAGTAGATATTGCCGCTCTTCCTTTATCATCCTAGGAGAGATGAAACCATGAAGGATGACCAAGAAGGACGATCCGGAGACCGGGAGCAAAGACACAACGGGCCCGGGGTACCGCCCAATCTTCCCATCAGGACCGGCGAGGAGAACTGATCGATCTGACCGGATGGAGAAGAAGATGCTGAACTGTGCCATCTACAGAAGAGGAAGAAGATTATGCGGACAGACCGGTGCGTGGGTCAAAACCCTTGGGCACGCGACTCCCCATCGACCCAAACTCAAAGTGCAGTCACGTGGGGGGGCTTGTAGGGTGTCCTGACCCACGTTTAAGCTACCCTGCTACAACATTTGGTGCTGTGGGCTTAGGAAATTCAAGATGGCGGAAAACCCACATGTGCGCCGAAATCCAGGAAAGCTGCGCAGTTGTGCGCACACCAAAATGGTTACCTAACTTGCCACCCACCAGGGTAAAGAAAGGTCTTTGTTAACAAAATCCACTTTTACTGATGTCAAAAAGTTGCTGAAATCGTGACTCATTGGACCACTTTAAAGATTCAACCCTTTTTGTGGGGTTCCACATAACCATCTTACTGTAAGGAGCCCCATCAAAACAATGTTAAGCAAGGATTTACTACCATGTAAGAACCATTCCTGTTTAGAATGCATTAATCCAAGAAAATCCCAAAAATGGGTGCAGTACCAGTACTCACCACTATCCAAAAGCCGGCGTTTTAAAATCCACTGTGTGTTTTTCTGAAGGCAAGCAAAATGCCTATTTCAAACCTTGCAACATGTGCAAAATATTCACTGAACACCAGCAGACATTTGGCAGAATGGAGTTTTGTGTGCCTACAAAATCTGGGAAATGAAGAGCCCAAAAACAATGCTTATAACAAAAATGCTATGGAGTCAGCAGCTTAAGCCTAACTGCAACTGGATTTAAAACCACCAAAATCGAAAATGTTAAATTAAATGAGTGACCTATGTTTGGTGTCACATGCCTTTGTAACTGTTGAAATGTCATAGTTTTGCACTTAGAATCAGCATTCTAGCTGCATGTGTAAAATTACAAGTTATTTTAAAAGCAACAAAAAGTTAGCTGAAGGTCTGGCTTAAGGAACTTGATTTTGCCTAGCAACGGATCCCATCAGGAGTGAAACTTGAGTCACAACTATGTTCCCAGGCCAATGTTCCTTTTGCTGCCCACACTAAGGATACGCCATCTATCTGATAATTGAATTTCCTGTGCTCTGCCAGAGAGTGAACAAAGCCCTCTCCACTCAGGCAAAGGTTTTTATTACAGACGTCGTAAAAAGTGGCTTCCTCCTGGAGAAGCTGGGAGGGGCACTGCCTGTGAGAAGCAAGCTGGCTTGGCAGAAACTGGAAAGACTGGTTTCTGTACCATGTGACCTGAAAAGACACACCCCTGCAGCAAGGATATGGTTTTATAAAAAGGGGGATAATTCATAGTGCGGACATGTGAAAATTTTATAAATGATACCATAATTCTTGTGATTTTTCTGCCCACAGTTTAAGACGTGGTAGGAACCGGTGGTATGTTCAGGGGGGTTTTAGCGGAAAAGTGGATATTACTCTAAATGTGTGCATGTTAAAAATCTGAAACTTCATCAGTTAATGTCCCTACCCCCTGCACACATGTATGTAAAGTTGGGTCCATGTCGGAAATTGAAAAAGCAGTTAAAAAGTCAATTATGTACACTCTTTGAATGCAAGCTCCGAGAATGAGCAGATTTGGACATAGACATGGCTAAATTCAGCCACACCATGTATATGTAATTTCAAACAACTGTGTAACTCTGAAGTATGGATTTTGATCATATATATATTTGGGTGCACAGATGATAAGGGAGGTTGTTTCAAGAGATCATAAAATGACATCAATCTGACTCACAGTTCAGTTTGCCAATCAAGCGGAGGAATGGAAGCCTGACCAATGACGAATGAGAGGGGCAAGTCTAGTGATGCAACACACACACCCATTCTCAAGAAACAGATAAAAGCAGAGAGTCAGGACACATAGAGGCATTCAATTTCATCTGCCGCTGGAAGCCCTGCCGGAAAAATCCATACTTACCTCCATCAAACTCCAGAAAGCCAAACTAGAGACTTCAATCTATCCAGAGCAGAGACCAGACCAGAGAGAAAGCAGTGCTGTGCCTAGCAGAGACCAGACCAGAGAGAAAGCAGTGCTGTGCCTAGCCGAGACCAGACCAGGCGCTGTGAGCAGAATCCGGAAAGACCTGACCAGACTGAAGATCGTGACCAAGTCGCTTTCCTGTTCAAAATCTCTTGTGAGTACTTAGCAAAACTGTACCAAACCAATCTCTTAGTTTAAATTCATCTAATTCAATCTATTTAACCTAAGTAGAACTGCCTCCTAGCTGTCACCTGTCATTTCTAGTAAAATTTGTCATTTTGAAAAAGTGTGCGTTTAAAATTTACAAAACCAAAAACGACCTTTACTAAATTACTCATATCTCCGCAACCGTTTGGGCTAGAGACTTGCAATAACTTTCATTTGGAAGCTGAGATCCCAGGCTTTCCTAGGACCCCAAAACGGTAGAGATAGTCCTTGCGGTTCCTTTGTAATAGCGCTCGGCGCATCCGCGAATTTTGCCGCGATTTGCAATTTCTTCACATGTAAAAAAACTGCTGCTGCCTGATTTCATTTGCCAGAAATTCGTTTAACCTGCTAACTATCCCTGCATCATTGCTAGTGTGAGCCTGGACTAATATTAACTAGATACCACTCATCCTGAACCTCTAAAAGGGAATTAAGAGCGTTTCCAGCATATTTCTCATTCATTGCTAGCACCTATCAAAGCATTTGCCTGTGTTTTCAAACTTCTGTTTAAGCTTGCTGGATTGAACTGAATTACAGTTGATTGCATTTCTGAGAACTGTGTGTTTTCCTTCCATTTCCTTGCCTTGCATCAAGGGGGGGAGGGGAGTAGCCAGAGAAAAGTGATTACATTGTTTGGTTGAAATCATATTGCGTATTTTCTGTACTGCATTCATTGAATATTGCATCCACCTGAGCCTACATAAAGCATCCTCTACCACATTATACTTTTGTTCCTATTTACCAGTGTGCTACCTTATCCATTTCATGTCAACTCATTAGTGATTAAAGAAGTGTGCTAGTGCCAGATTCTCCGTTGTTAATATTTACCATATCAGATTAAGTGTGATATTCAATTATTAATTTATTAAAAAGTGTGATATATATTTTAATTTATCAAATAAACCTTTTCAACTTGCAAAACAGAATTACTTCTTGGCTCAGTGGGGTCAGGGGGATTCCAAGAGAGGGGTGTTATACAAGGGTAGTCATCCAGAACGCATGAACTGGACCTAAAGATATATCAATAAGGGTTTTCATTCAGTATTCTAGACTAGGCGTTAACTTGGCTGTAGTGCTGAATTGAATCCTCTTACATATTACACCAAACCTATCCAAAATCTCCTGCATATGGGTTTTAAACCTGTTAATAGAATCAACTGTTTCTTCTTCCATTAAAAATTGCAGATCTTTATTTAAACAATTATTTGGGGGATTAAGAAACTTTGCATAGTTCGACAGTGAGCGCCATAACACTCTGCAAGATAATGATATTAGATTTAGCTCATGCCTAATCACACAGTTACGGATTGACAATGCCATGTGTAATGCTCCTTTGAGTAGGTGATCTTGAAGAGAATCCAGGTAGGAACTTAAGTCAAATGGGTAAATATCAAGAATGTAGATAAGTGCAGCTTGTACTTTCATAGTTACAAAGTCGCATAGCAGAATAAGCGAGAATTGACAATATTTTGCGAAGATTAACTTCATTTGACTTCCTAGCGGGCGAGCTTTCTGATTGAGTCTTTCTTTCCAAATGGAAATGGAAGAGTTGCTACTTAGTTGATACCCCAAGCAGCAAATCTCAGTTTTTTGCTGTACTAAAAGTTCCCCAATTTTCCATCTGAAAGATTTTAGTTTTATACCAGCATGGAGAATCAAGATACTTGTTTTGCCAACATTGGTATAAGGTTCAGATTATAAGCATATTTTTCAAATACATAAAGTTTGGCCAGAAGACCAGCTGGAGTAGTATCTATTATGATCAAATCATCAGCAAAAACCAGCCAATGAAGTATAAGCATGCCAATTCTTACAAGGTACATCCCTAACCCCTTCTATAACTGATCCAGATCATACATATAGAGGTTGAAAAGAATTGCTGCAAGGTTGCAACCTTGCTTAAGACCTATAAAGGTTTTAATAGCTTCGGTGATGGAACCTTCTCTAGATAGCTTAACCTTGTATGCAGTATTAGAGTGCAGCCTCATCAACCAAAATACTATTCCTGGAGGAATGCCCAATAGAAGTAATTTGGACGAAAGTAACTCCCTCACCACAGAATCGAAGGTGGAAGAGAGATCAATGCTTGCAATGTAAACCGGAAACGCTCCTTTCTTTTTTGTATTGGCGATAATATGGCATATCAGAGTTGCATTCAACAGAGTGCCCATCTCTTTCCTAAAACCTATCTGAGCTTTAGAAAGAATGTTATTACATGCAATAAACTTTTCTAGATCATATAGGATTAGACTCGCAAAAATCTTCGCACTTATGTCTATTAGTGAGATGGGTCGATAGTTATGGGAGACCAATGCATTGCCTTTCTTATAGATTGGGACAATTATGGACGTTCCCCATTGCTCTGGTGTTTTGCCAATTTTTAGAATTACATCAAACTTGATCTTAATTATGGTTGCACATACGGCCGGTTCAGCTTTATACATACACCGGGGTATGCCATCCGGACCCGGTGCCTTGCACTGACTTAATGTATTAATTGCCCAAATGATGTCATCCTCAGTCCAACTAAAAATATCGCATTTCACTGGGGGCCTCAAAAGTGCGTTCGATTTGAGTCAAGGGGGGCACGAAAATTTCTCTGATATATAGGAAACCCGTATGTGGGAAGATATTATGTTCTCATTAGATGCCGCTTTGGAGGGGGTGGTATTGCGTATAATAGACCATATATAGTTTGCATCATGCTTACATAATTTGCTTACAATCTCACAATTGAGATCATTTAGGTTCGCCTTACGCAGAAATCTCAGTTTGTTTTTATACAATAGCACAGTTTGATTTTTTGTAAGCTTAAACTGAGCAGGATTTTTGATAAGCTTTTTAATAATGCGCAAATCTTTATGTTTCTTATGCTTTAAATGCTGAAACTCAAAATCAAATTTCGCAAGCTTTGTTATAGGTTTAACATGGATACACTGGATAGCCGCAGCAGCTATTTCACGACTAATTCTTTCTTTTGCAAAGGACGATTCCTGTGAAACCCATTTCCGCGAGGCAATGGCATATTCAATTTTTCCTTTCTCTGATATTCGCTTGCATAAGCCAGGATTCTACCTCACTGATAACTTGGGTCGATTAATTTCATTTAAAGGAAGCAAGGCATTGATGTTAAGCAATCATGGGACTATGTTAAATTAATCTGTATTGGTGCATGGCCACCAGTGGTAATCGGATGGATCATCACTGGCGTAGCTAAATGCAACAATGTATTAGAAATAGCAAAAAATGGATCATTGAAGTGGCATTCCCACGGCACCATGTGTGCTGTTGGCCTGCTGCAAGGTTTTTACAAAAGATATCTCCCAAATGTCAAAATAAGCAACCCATTTGGCACCTCGGCTATGCGCTACCTGCTTCACAGTGTTGACATTGTAATAATTTAGCTCATTGCTCATAAGACACAAGGAATTGAAATCTCCAGCAATGATGATCTTGGACAAAGGTCTTAAATTGTGTGTACATTCAAAGCATTGGTCCAGGTCATCAAACATCTCCTCTAATACTATTTTCAACCGATTCCAGTATAGAGATAACATAAACAGGGGGTGCACATCTTTTTTATACATGTCGATTTCAATTGCTACCACATTAGATGAAGAATATACATTAGTCGATTTGCATTTAATCTTATTGCTGATCGCTATTGCAAGCCCTTGGTTGCGTGCCTTCAGAAAGTATAATAACCTTCTAGAGACAAATCAATTAAACTTATTGTTTCCTGTAAGGGAATAATGTCAGGATAAGCTTTGTCAAAGAAGGTGGACAACCACCCATGGAGTGCCTGATGACCGCGTGAATTCCATGAAATGAAAGTGAAGCTCACTTTCTTTGTTTGCTAAGTCGTAGTTGTTACATTTTTTAAGGAGGTGATTGAACGCATTAAGGGCTCTACCCACGCTAAATTATGATTCCCTGCTGTCATTGCTATAAGCTGAGATATGCAGTTTTGCTCCATGGTCATGCTGTCCGACGCTCCACGGAGGGGACCATCAGCAGACTTTGTTAGTGGCTTCTGCAAAAACTCATCAACATCAACTTCACGATTACATGCATGTAGACAGAATCCCATATCCTTTAGATCAGTTTTAACACCATCGGATTACAAACGTAACATAATATTCGATAATTATTATTCTCACATGCAAGGGCAATTCGATCAAAGTCCTTAGTGGATAGGATGTACAATGAGGGTATCCGTGCTATTATTCCCACAAAAAAATTCCTATTGATCCTTTCGCCTCTGAGTATATCTGGGTTACCTTCCACTCCGATGATGCTAAACTCCTGGGGTGGAGCTACCCCTTCATTAGATAGCTGCTCAGAATGAGACAACTGGTGAGCTGTTGCTACAGGGTTGGAGTTACCAACCACAGGAATCTCTAGGGTGGAGGTAGTGTGATCCTTAAAAGTTGGCAGAGTGGAGTGAGTCAAATTTGATAGACAGACCGGGCGAGCATGTTGGAGATCATTTGCATCATGGAGCAGGGAATGTTTCATCTCAGTTAAATTAAGTTCTCTTGCTAGTATTTGAGAAGAGAGAGCACCACTCTCTACCGCTGTATTTAAGATCTGAATCATACTTGTGAAGGATTGTGGGTCTGATAAGGGTCCCTGTGTTTGGCCTATGCTCAGATGGCCTAATGGAGTTGAGCCTGATTGACTATGTCCTGTACCTTGGCCTGGGATTAGTATATTCTATTTATCAGAGGGCATCTCCCCACGTTTGTTCTTATGTAGTGACACAATAGGTGCTTTCGATGACATATTTAGACCTTCAATCGGTGCAGGATGGGGAAGCCCTCTGTGTTTTCCTGGGCCACAGATGATAACATAGTCATTCTTAGTAAGAGGATGATGTAATTTAGAATCATAAGCATCATTGTTGCACACCTCAGCATATGTTGGACCGGCACTTACCCCCAAAACAAAAGTGTCTAAGTGAGTTGTCCCTAAGGGTTCAATGGGGGGCATCTTCTCCTTAGAAGGGGCTGGATCGGGTACCCTATTCCCTGGTTTGTAAGTTGATTTCATACCTGTTGAAGGAAAGTAATTTGCTAATATGTTTTGTGTTTTCAAAGCTTCTTGGTTCAGAGGTGGAGCTTAGCCATCCTGAACACAAGATGAAGAGTCCTTCCTCTGTAATTTGCCTTTGATTGCCAAATTGGGAGTACGGGGGTTCTTAGACTGCTCACCATTGGGGCAAGCAATGAGAGAGGACTTGCTATTATTTTTGTTCTTTTTTTATTATTATTTTGGGAGATAAAAGATGCAAAAGCAGGGCACGGCTTTCCTCCGAAAGTTGATCGACATCAATTGCGTCGTCATCTCTGTGAGTAGACTGCACAACCTGTTCAGCATCTACCTCCCCAACAATGGGGTTAGTACTGTCTTTTCTTGACAGCTGTTTTTCCTTCCTGTGCTTTTTGGCACGTTTTTTAGCTATCATATGAATTTTTTTTAGACGCCTGGAAATAAACAGGGACTTTTTATTAATTGCAAATTCATTAACCTCATCTGTAGTGGTCTCTTCAAGGATTTTTATCAGGAAAGATGTACTGTCCGGTGGTGCTGGAATTTGATCCGGTGAGGGAGAGCGTGGTTTTGTATTTAAAGCTAACTTGATCTCCCTAATGTCCTGTTTAATAGAGTCAAATTCATTGGCCCCAGTGGCAGACATCACAGCGGGATCAGCATGCGGAAGGCATAAGTGATCATCATTCGCTCCCTGAATCTTCCCATTCGGATTAGGAGTACAACACTGTATCTGTTTATCTACATAGAGGGGTCTGATATTAGACTTGAATTGCTGGTGCACGCTAGCGGCACAAAGGTAATGCGATGAGAGGATGGCATCTTTTGCCATCATAAATCCTCAAGGCGATTGAGTTTGTGCAACATTTCATTCGAGGCCATCTTCATTTCTCGCAGCTCCATGTGTGTAAAATCATGGCCTTTATCAAGAAGATCCAATATCATGATAATGACCGGAAAGGAATGTGGGCTAGTTGGCGGGGTAGTATAAGGTACTTCATTACCCTCCCCTACCTGTGGATCGCTATGACTGGGATTGTTCGTAAGCTCATTGGTCCTAGGGTAAACACAGTGTGGTGATAGAATGGATGTCGTCCTTTCATTTTGGTTAGAAAGTGCCTTAGGACTAGCACCGTGAGCTACATCTTTAGATTGCAGTACAGATGAGCGGTAGGGCATAGGGGATAGCGGAATGGCTGGACAATCAATCATCAATTTCCTATCAATTAGTGGCATTAATTGGTTAAGGAGTGGGAGGCCAGTGAAGTACAGAAGGTCAGGGATGGCAGGGGAGAAGTGAGACTGCAGTAGGATTGGAGAGTTCCTTGCAGAATTTTAAACACATTACGCGTGTTGTTAGTGGCCCTAGAAATGCAAGCTTGGATATGGGCCCTCTTCTTGGAGTGGATGGAGAGTCTGTATTGCCTTTGAAGCAGGCAGCAGGCAAGTCTGTCAGAGGTGAAGGTCACAGTCTTCAAGAAGGAGACAGATATAAGATGAGTGTTTAATAGCAGAGAGTTGAGGGTAGCTAGGTGAAGCTGGTTGCCACCTTTGAGGAGGGGTAAAGGGATGTGGTACACCCGTTTGTGGCAGAAAAGGGGCAAGAGGGGTTGCAGATGGAGGAGTGGCTGGAGAAGGCATGAAGTTGATGAGAGATGGAAGACACCGATCATGAAGGAGGAGGTTGGGCTGAGAGCCTTGGGGCATGACATTGCCATTATGAGAGACAATGATAATGCACCTAGAGAATGAGAAGCATGCAAAGAGTACTTCCCATCTGGTGCCACCATTGATGGGTGTCAAAGAGAAAGGGGAGAGGACAGAGACCATGTGGGGAGTCCATAGGTCTGGAGAGGGAGTGAAATAGAGGATATCTGTGACAGTCTGTCTGGAAGAAGCGTTCACATAGGTGTCAGTGATGGGCAGGCCGGATGGAGATCAGGAGCTCTTTTTCAAACGTTTTCCTTCCAGACTTCAAAAGTGAGGTAGGTTAGGTGATAGATTATCAGTTATTGTAACTAGGGGAGATGGAGAGCACCATGGAGGGAGAGGGCAGAGAGATGTAAGGGGTGGAATGAGAGATAGAGACACTGCATAAATCACAATGAACTCAGGCAGCCTAGCAGCAAGATATGCGCAAATGAATCAGGTGCACAACATCACACATGTCGCCGAAAGCAGTGTTGTCCTGTTCCAGCAGAGGAAGAAGGAGGCGACTCAGGTGGGATGAAACCTCCGGAATACGAGGAAAGGGATCTTAGATCAACAGTCAAAAGGCACATCTAGTGAATTGCATTGTTATGAAAACTTGGCACGGGGGTGCTCACCCAAGCCTAACATTGCCATATATCAGCTATCACTGCTGTTTATGAGTCTTCCTAACGATCCCTCACAGCGTGCTTACAGACTTCTAAAATGCTTTACTGTTTGTGCAGAGTGGTGGAGTGCTGAAAGGATCATGCACAAAGTTAAAGCAACTATGATGTCGACACTCCATGTTTCGGCCTTCTATGGTATGGTACACAAGTAAATCACATGTCCCTCAATTTCTTAACGGCCTTCATCTGTAAATCAGGTGCTAAGACTTCTGGAAGTTCCCCCTTTCTTCAAACACTGTGTTGTGCTGTGGTGTTATCACATCTACAATACAAAATGAACTGCATTAAAAACTCATCATCTGAAGATGAAGTTGTTTCCTGCACGCTACTTAGATACCACTGACCTTGGTCTTTTCACATTGTGTAAAGTGAGTCTTTTGTTCAGACAATGGTCAATCCTGTGAATGTACACATAGGCTTGTTCAAAAACCATCCAAATGGTTTTAACAAGCATTTCATTCTCCTTATCTCTGCTGGACACTCAGTTGTCTCCTAATATTCTGCATACTATAGAAGGCCGAAACATGCAATGTCAACCTCGTAGTTGCTTTAATTTTGTGCATGACATTAATCACCATAGGGCATGTTACCAATGTCTCCACATGTTTGTAATGAATACTGGGGGGATTCCATGGTGGAGGGCCTGTATAGGTGAAAGGGTGGAATACCAAAAACGACAGACCCTTTCTGATATACCATGTTGGTGGGCTGAAGGTCTTCCTATCCATGACTTATGAGATACCTTTTTTGCACTTCATAGTAGACAGGCTGTTTTAAAAAAACTCTTTTGGAATGAATTGTCTTTCATGTTTTCATGGTATTAAAATGGTGATGAGTGCATCACATTAAAATGATACAATGGACTGCAGCAATAATTCATTGGGATATGTGTGTGTGGCCTTGCAGTATTGGA
Source organism: Ambystoma mexicanum (assembly GCF_040938575.1). Classification (NCBI taxonomy): domain Eukaryota; kingdom Metazoa; phylum Chordata; class Amphibia; order Caudata; family Ambystomatidae; genus Ambystoma; species Ambystoma mexicanum. The sequence continues at coordinate 265,664,315 of NC_090940.1, forward strand.
TCAATGCCTAAGTATCCTTGAAAACATGACTGGTTAGGTGGGGGGTATTATTTCAGGTAACTTTATGTCTACTCTTTCTTATGAAAGAATTGTGTCTACTCAGTTATCAATCCCAGAAAGTTTAAGGGCATTCTCCAGCATATCATAAATTATGGATCTATTCAATGGTACTTAAATTGACTGCACCCAAGGAATTTTGTAATTTAAGAACACTAGTTCCCATTTAAGACGTCTCTTCATATGGTGCCTCTTAACATATTCCTTTGAAAAATGTTTTTGAAAAATAAAATTAACAAAGAAGAAGAAAAGGTCCCCCAAGGTGATCTCATTCCCCTAAGATCAGCATGTTAAATCTATGTTTGCTTTGTCGATATCAGATTCAACTATCACGTAAAGATTGAACAAAATGTTTTGCTCAAAATTAGTTGTAGTTCCTATACTTCACTTTTAATTTGGTATAATACTGCATGTTTCAAAGAACCCTACAATGTGATTACAAACGTGTCTGACTGAAAACAGCCCTTCATCTATAAAGCCACTAATGTTACGGGAAAGAAGGCAGATATCCTTCTTTTGTTTCAATTGACAAAGTTGGTAGCCACCTTTTTTAATATGAAAGTCTAGACCTGCTAGAGGATTTTTCCATTGATAGGATCTAGTAAAATATAAGTGGTGGGAAAATATGCTTTGTTTCTATAATCATATTTTCATTCAAGAAAAAAACTCTGTGAATTTGTTTTCAAAAACTCAATACAAGACTATAAACCTGTACAATTCATTATACTCGTGTGGATATCTCAGGGGCAATGTGCTTGCCTTGAAATCAAGACAACGTGGAGCAACACAGTTTTGATCCCCGGGTCCGCGCTTAGAAACCTCTGAGTATTAAGCGCATTATAAATAACCAATTACAATTACAATCACACTTTGAGAAAAAGAAGAAAACATAACTAAAAACAATGAAAGCAGCTAACTTATACAGGTGTGGCATCTTAACTCCCTTGCACACCAAATCTCTTTAGAGCTGAAAATAACTGAATGACAATGAACCTTTTTATAAGTGTAGAGTCATAGTGAACCCAACTTGTTCTGAAATTACACCTTAGCATTTTCTACATGTCACATTTATAGGTGTGCCAACTACTGCATAATCCTCTCATGGTTCTTCAACAACTATTCAAATTCTTCAGTAAGAACATCAATGTGACTTCTGGTTTTGTATAGGTTTCACTTTTCAAAGGATCTGGTTGCCTTTCTATACGTGCTTGATCAAAAGAACTACAGTCCATCGAATGTCATTTTCATTGTGCTTCTTTCAATAAAGGGTGTTGTCCATTTGAAAACAGCTCTTTCTTTTTTGAAATTCGAATTGGATGTGTGTTTCTTAACATCTTTGTTCCCCATTTTGCATTGCATTTTGTGTCCCTTTTTTGAAATTCGAATCTAGGTGTGTGTTTCTCAACATCTTTGCACCCCATTTTGTATTGCATTCTGTGTTCCTTTTCTCAAATTAGAATCTATGCTATTTGACATCTTTGCACCCCGTTTTGCATTACTTTTTCTGGACATCTTTGCACCCCATTTTGCATTACATTTTGTTTAATTTGTGTTCTTTTTGTAACTACTAGGCTGCTTGGTGAGTTTGGGCTAGGACTGTTCTGTGCAGCCACTCCTCTTTCCTTCAACTATCCTCTGTCACCCCTATGGCAGTCAAAATCCCCCTAATCTCCTCTAACTGTAATACTAACACCTACCCTCCCTCTCTCACAAAGTCTGGAAGAAAAACGATAACCCTGGCCTACCCATCACAGGCACCTATGTCAGTTCAACTTCCAGACAGGTCTTCACTGATATCCTCTTCCGTATCCCCTCCCCATATCTATGGACTCTTCATCTCTTCTCTACTCTCTCCACTCTCACATCCTCTCACACTGGTAGCAGCACTAAATGGGAAGTCCTCTTGGTGGGCTTCGCATCATCCAGGTGTTTCATTCATGTTTATCACACTGGCAGTTTCTTGGTTCAGGGTCCTCAACCCAAACTCTTTCCTTCTCTTTGACCAGTGCCTGCCATCCCTCATGAACTATCTTCCCACATCTGGTACTCCCTGTTCCACTCTCTCTGTTCCCCCTCTGACTGGTGTACCATTCCCCTATGCCCCTCCTCAGAAAACCCTCAAAGGTGGAGACCTCCTTCATCTAGCCACACTTAACGCTCTCTCAGCCATCAAATACTCTGCCGACATCTGCCTCCTTCTTGAAGACATTGAACTCGATTTGATTTTGATATAGATTTTGAACATGTATACTGCGCTCCAGACAGACTTAACCATATAAAGTTGCAGATGATAACAGATCACTATACCATAGGAGTGGCAGACCGATGTGCATGGAATGTTTTAAGCAGCTTCTAGAACTGTTACAGTGTCTAGCAGCCTCTAAACTCCAAGGGTTGCTAATTCCAGAGTTTAGGCCTGAAAACCCCAAATCTCCTCTGTGCCTCGCAATCCTCGCTCTTACCGAGACGTGGTTCAATGCCAGCTCAATCATTACTTTTGACTCCCTTCTCCCTGAGGCTACAAGACCATTTCCAAGCCTCGCCCTAACCGCACTGCCATTGTGGTTGCACTGATTTTCCCTGAGTGGGTCTGTTCCTCCCTCATACCCATCCAGTCTTACTATTCCTTTTAGAGCCTGGTTTGCAAGCTGGTCATCTCTCCCTCCTCCTCTCTGTCCATTGCCACTATCTACAGGCCACCTGGGATTACCTCTGTGTTCCTCTCTGAATGGGCCGATTTCTGCTCCTCTCTCTTCACAACCACCTCTAAACTCCTTCTCATGGGTGTTTTCAACATCAATCTGGACTACTCTGTCATGGCATCCACTCTCTTTCATGACCTTTGCAGCTCGCTCTCCCTCTACATTCTACCTTATGGTCTAACCCACTCAGTTGGACACACTGTTGATGCCCTCATCCACTCTGATCTTTCTCTCTCCTCTCCACAGATCACCCCTCTTTCCTGGTCAGACCACTCTTTCCTCTCAACTGGGCCCTCTCAGCCTTCTGACCACACCTCCTCCAGCCCTGCCAAACTCATTCACGAATATCCATCCGATGAAACGAGTGTCAGTGCTGCCTTCGCATCCACCTTCATTCCCCCTCTCCGCCGCACCGCAGACTCTACCACTTATTCCGATCTCAGCGACCTTCATCTTGCCATTACTAACATTCTGGACATTCTTGCCTCAGTCATGAGGATCTTCCTGAAACCTGCCTCTAAGTGTAACACCTGATACGACGAACTTGAAGCCCTGAAACATAAGTGCAGAGCTGCAGAACAGAAGTGGCAGACCTCTGGCTCACCCTCTGACAAACTGGCCCGTCGCCTGCTCCAAAGAGAATACAGACTTTCCATCCGTGTCAAGAAAATGGCCCACATCCAAGCACGTGTCTCTGGTGTATCCAACAATACAGCTGAACTCTTCAATATCTGCAGGGAACTAGCCAACCCTTATGCAGTTTCCTCCTCACCCCTCCCCTCCCAATCCCTCTGCAATGCATTGGACACACATTTTACTGCTAAATCTCAGGATATCATGAGCACCCTGGTGTCCCCACCCCCTCCTTCACCCACTTTCCTCCTATGGCATCTGACCCTCCTTCTTCCTTTCTCTCCTCCTTTTCCCCTATCACACCTAATGAGGTTACTCGATTTGTCAGCTCCATGAAGGTCTCCTTCAAGCTGGTTTCCACCTGATCCCTCAGAACCATTTAGGACTATATTGGCTCTCTTGCCCCTGCACTGCTGATTTCTGCATCCACTCTTTTGCCACTGGATCTTTCCCCTCCTCCCTCAATCACTCCTGTGTGGGCCCCCTCCAGATAAAAACCTTCAGCAGACCACACTTGACCAGCCAACTACCACCCTATTTCTAAAACCCCCTTCCTCAGGAAACTCCTGGAGAAGCTGGCTTTTCCCCAAAATACCTCACACAGTGAACTTATTGGTTGCCTCCACCACCATCAATCTGGATTCTGAGCATCCAGAGGCACAGAAACTGCTCTTCTGAAATCCTGTGAAGAATTGCTTGCATCTCTGGATTCAAACTCTCCAGCTGTCCTCATTGTACTTGGTCTGTCCTCTGCTTTTAACATGGTCAACCACTCCACCCTCATAAAACAGCTCCATGATACCCTAGGTATCTCGGAGCGGGCACTGGACTGGCTGACCTCCTTTCTCAGTGACCGTCTGTACCAGGTTATTCTGGGCACTTTCTCCTCCCCTGCCTCTTTCTTCACCTGTGGTGTCCCCCGGGGCACCAACCTCTCTCCCTGGCTGTTTAACACTTACCTTTCACCACTGGCATACCTCATTTCTACCTTCTCCCTGAACTTCCAGTGTTACGCAGATGACAGAAAACTCTTCTTCAAACTTCCTTCTGACTATCTCCTTACTTCTTCCTTAAATCTTGGCTGTCTATCTGCCATCCAATCCTGGTGCACTTCCAACGATGTCGGCCTCAATGCCAGCAAGACTGAGATCCTTCCTATTAGTATTCCTGCTCCCTCTTTCTTCCCATCACTCTGGCCATCCTTTATGAGCTCTTTTCCATTTCCTTCATCCAAAGCCAGAAACCTTGGAGTCATCTTCAGCTCCTTTCTTTCCTTGCTCTCCCACATTGAGGACTTTGCCAAGAAGTCCCACTTTCAACTCTTCCTTCTCAAAAGAATTCTATCCTTTCTCACTTTCCCCCAGAAGCTGAATGTCTCCAGAGCTCTGGTTCTCTCTAGGCTAGACTACTGCAATAGCCTTTTCCTGAATCTACCCTCTTCCTCTCTGCAACCCCTCCAGCTAATCCAGAATAGGGCAGCAAGAAGTATCCTTGGCCTCAAGCCCAGGGACCACATCTCTCCAGCCGCTCCACTTGCTTCTGGTTGCTGCAAGAATCAAAATCAAATTCCTCTGCATCATCCATAAAGTTGTCTGGGGCTGGAGACCACAGTATCTGCAACTTGCTTTTACTAAAAACTCTCCCTCTAGATCTTTATGTGCCTTTGGTACCAACTCCCTGCATGTCAAGTGCTTCACAAAACAGAGGGCTGGTGGCCAATCTCTTTCCTTAGCTTGCTCCCTCTTGTGCAACAGCCTCCCACTTCCTCTTTGTCTTGAACCGGATCTCCTAAAATTCCAGACGTTCCTCAAGACTTTCTTTGGACCTCCTCCTTCCCTTCTTTCCATCTCTGCTAATCCCACAGTTGCTGAGATTGGTGACCATGGCCCTTATGTGTCCTTCTCGGCCCTTGCCTCTCACACCCAATCACCTTCAGCCTCTGCCCGCTCCCAGCACTTGCCTTGTCACCCACTGGCCTATGCCACTGTGGGCCTGACCGTACCTATTTATTGGCAGCTGACCTCACCCTAGCGCTTCCTCCACTGGCCACGTACATGTGCTGCTCACTCATGAGCACAGGCACTCCTAGCATTTACCCCGTACTCCCTCTTCCCCTATCCTCTCTCTGCACTTGCATGTTCTTGGTGCTCACAAGGCCTAGTAGGTATGTCTTTATCCTTCAGTGTTTTAGTTGTTTTTCAATCCAATGTTCCCTTCCTGTCAACCTGTGGGTGCATTGAAACACAATTTACTTGCTGTACAAGTGCCTTACAAACGCACAATAAATAAATAAATACCTTTTGTGTTGTTAATACAATTTTCTTGTCCCACATGGTCATGTAACCATATCAATACCCCTCAGTGAGTTACAGTTCATGCTCCCAAATCTATTCAAACCAATTTCCACTTCCTCTGTGTTGTATGTAAATGTATAGACCATACATAACCCACATTGATAATAGCTTTTCAATTTAGGCCATCTACACATCTCTGACATTGGAAATTGTCTAGTCACCTCTTTTCTCTTTCCATTCAGTTTCTATTCTATGCATTTTCTCAGTAGATTATCTCTTGGATTATGTAATCATACAAATCATTCTAGAACTCCCTAATACCATGTACGATGACCTATGATATGATATGATATGGCATTTGTAACGCACCTATACACAAGTGTTTCAAGGCGCGACGAGGCAGGTGGGGGCCAAGGGGAGACAGACAACGATCCTACTAGGCCAGGTGTCATTCAGATTGTGCAAGTGCAAGGGTAGAAGGGAAGGGAAAAGTGCAGGGGGGGAAAGGTAGAGGGAAAAGTGCAGTACAAGGTTATAGCATACAGGATAAATAACAAGGGCCAGCTGGTGGCAAGTGCGAGGTAAGTGCAGACAAGTGCTGGGAAGCGGGGCTGTAGGGATACAGACACAGTCCCGCAGTGCAGGGGTTGCCAGGGAGGCAGTGCAGGGGAGAGTGGCTGGGCCAAGGACCGAGAATAGTGAGTGGCCCGGTTGCAGATTCAGTGCAGTTTCAGTAATTTTAGCAGGGGAGAGGGGGAGAGAAAGCGGAGGCAAAGAGGAAGATTTTGAGGTGCTTCCGGAACCGGAGATGGTTCTCCTCAAGTTTCAGGGAGGCAGGAAGGCTGTTCCAGAGGGAGGCCCCTGAAGCGGAGAGAGATCTGGCCCCAACTTGTTGTTTGGAGAAGCGGCTGACCCTGAGGGACTTGGAGGCGGATGAGCGACGAGCACGAGAAGGAAGATATTTAGGAAGAGAGAGTTGAAGGTATTTTGGCCCAAGGCCCCAGATGGCCTTGTGGACAATGCAAAGGGTTTTGAACTTGATCCTCGCAGTCACTGGGAGCCAGTTTAGTGATTTCAGTCCTGGAGAGATGCGGTCCCTGGGCTTGAGGCCAAGGACAAGTCTCGCAGTCTTGTTGTGGATGAGTTGCAAAGGGCGGAGAGTAGAGGCGGGCAGATTTAGGTAGAGGCTGTTACAGTAGTCCAGCTTCGAGAGAACAGGGCTCTAAAGACAATGAACTTCTGGGGGAAGGAGAGGAAAGGAAGGATACCTCTGTGGAGTCGTAGTTGGTAGTGTGACTTCTTAGAGACGTTGGATATGTGAGGAGAGAAGGAGAGTGTGGAGTCGAAGATGACCCCGAGGTTTTTTGCCTTGTAGGTAGAAGAAGGTAGAGGGCCAAGAGGCGCCGGCCGGAGAGCTGCAGGGAAGGAGGGCGTGGGTGTGCTGATGAGTAGAATCTCAGTCTTACTAGCATTAAGGCACAGGTCATTGGCGGCACGCCATTCCTGGATAGCAGAAAGACAGTCAGAGATGAGGGAAGGAGAAGAGGAGGCCGAGGGTAGCCTGAAAATGAGCTGGGTATTATCGCATAGCACTGAAAGTTGGGGCAGAGAGCGGCGATGCGGTGGGCGAGAAGTGCCAGATACTGGTTGAACAGCCAGGTAGAGAGGTTAGAACCCTGGGGGACACCACAGGTAGAGAAAAAAATGTCAGAGAGGAAAGACCCCAGTTGGACCTGGGAGGGTCAATTTGAGAGGAAAGAGGTCAGCCACGCCTAATACTCATCTGCCACAATTGCATGAGATGTCAAAATCTGAAACCTAAAGCAATATCATGCTAAAAACACATCTTAATCCTGATTTCAGTTATATATCTTAATTTCACTGCACCATAAAGGGAACCACATCAACATATATTACAATGTATTGGCCTCATAGCTTCATATAACTTGGCCATAGTAATAAAAAATAAATCTTGGCTTCAAATCAATTGCATCCATTCATAGTACAATATTCTCCCCTATACAAAGAATACAGTTAAGTCGTAACACAGAACATTATACTCCTCATTCTTGCCATTAGTAAGGACTGTATGGAAGTGTGCTGAACGCTACCTCTGCACCTTGCAAACTTGACTACCTATACAATCTGAAAGTTTATATGATGGCTCCGATGGTGCTTTCCCTGCAAATGTCGAACAATGGATGCCTTCCCAGTAAGTAAGATGAATTAGTACCCGGCGAGGGCGCAATCGGAATGCAAGAGCCATTCTGATTGGCCCTTGCTGAGTCATTACCAGGCCGGGAATCCCTCCATCGGGATTCCATGGCCTTTGTCCCTGGCGAGGGGGGCGTGGCAACCCCTCAGCCAATGAGGAGGCTCGAAGCAGGACTATCCCTGCTCCGAGCCTCCCAAAGGCTGAGAGGCTGCCTTCGTCCCCCGCTGGGGACTCGGGTAAGTCTTTTTTTTTTTTAATTCTCTTCCCTCCCTCCCACCCGCCCCCCCCACTTACCTTCTTGTTCCTGCATCCACAGCGCGGGACGAGGGAAGCCTCCAGCCGTGTGGAGACTCGGAGCGGGTCCATCCCTGCTCCGCGCCTCCACACGGCTGGAGGCTTCCCTCGTCCCTCGCCGGGGACGCAGGTACATTTTTTTTTTTCCCCCATCCCACTCCCACCCTCACAACCCCACTTACTTTCTTTTTGATCCTTCGCTCGGGGCCTATACCTATGGGCCCCGGGGTATTACCTGAGTCGGTAATGCCCCCACCGCTCAGGTCATATTGCTTAAATATGACATGCCCTTTAGTTATATTGTTACAATCCCTGCAATGTATGCAGGGAAACGTTCCTTTTTCATTGTTGAATTTTAGTGTTGATTAGTATTTTTCTCCTGTGCACACTAGCATAATAATAAGATGTCCAGTACATTTGAAAGCAAACAGGGGGATCTTAAAGATGACTCTCAATTTACAGACATTTTCAATAATGCCCAATGTAACAAAATATATCCTTTAAATAATGTTACTTTCAGCCAAACATGTAAATAGGTAAGCCAATGCTGGTGGCTCTTTTGGTAAAGTGTTCATGAACATCTAACTCTGGATATATCTTCAACCTTGATCTGAGCATATTCCATTTCTTTAACCAACTATCAAACTCATATTTTTCATTTCTGTAAACATGTCTCTGTAAGGATTGCAACATGCTGGCTCACACCATGCTTAACTTCTAGCAGAAGTCTCTTTGGAAACCACTTGATGGTAGAGTGGTGGGAGACATGCATTCAATGCAAAGTTGTTTCTATCTGTTTCTTTCATAAACAGATGTATAGATCATTCAAAATACTCAATTCCCACCCAATTATCAAAATATACTACTCCAGGGCAACCTACTTTCCATGTTAATTAAAATGAATTTTATCACATTTGAATACACACATTTTAAGAGTTTCAGTTGTGCCACACCGAATTACTAAACAAGTGTTAAAATATCAATGCCATGTGTTTTTTTAATACATTTTGACCAAACATAATTACTTAACACATTGGGGGTCATTATGAACCTGGCAGTAGCCTCATTACCGCCAGGTTCATTACAAGTTTGGCGGTAGCCATGCCGGTAAAACCGTCAGGCTGCCGCCAAACTTGCAAATTTTTCCAGCGCCCACGAAGGGGGAATTACTGGGTCATTATGGCCCTGCCGGACCCGGTAATTGCCCATTCGTGGGCGCCGGAATTAAATGCTACCCATTCCCATTTGAGCCAGGGCTCAATGAGAATGGGGAGGTTGGATGCACCAGCACCATTCAGAATGGTGCCGGTGAATCCGACATGCTCTGCTCGCAGGTGCTGGTACGCCAGTCAGGTCAGACCTGGCGGTGGAAAGGCACCCACGAGCAGATCTCATAGTTTGCGGGTACCGTTGTTACCAGACCAGCAAACTTATAATGAGGCCCATTGTCTTTTTCAAACTAACACATGAGTAAGTTCATATACCCTGGTGCAACTAAGGAATACCTAACTGTAAAATAGAAAAAGAAGAACAGGTAGGGCACTATAATGTATAGATCACTGCACTGATCCCAAAGGCTTGTGGAGGGACCCTGCTGCCTGTGATGGGTTTAAAAATAGACTGTCCCCTTTGGTCCAAAGAGGGGTTCAACAAAAACAAGGGCAGAGCCCTAATCACATCGGCACTGGGTGTGCAATTCGTTTAATGAGAATAGTGTGTGGTTTCAAGGAGTTAACCCAGTCCAGTTATGTTGATCACAGAGGCTATTTTAATTCATATTCCAGCCAAGACATGTTTTGACCTTCCTGGGTCTTTGTCAAGGTTGTAATCAACATTATGTGACATCAAAACATGAATTACCATTAACACATGACCCAAATAGTGAGTCCCAGGAAAGTGATATAGGTACCCATAGTGAGAAGCACCATTCATTACAAATATTTGGAGTGATTGTGTTTCACATATGTCCCAACGAAATGGATCTACGTGATCCGACTGCAGCTTATTTTACCGCGGCCGGAAAGTTTGCATGAGAAATGTGCGAACCACCAAAGGTTTGCACATTTCCCATGCGGACATAGGTATACAACCCCTACATACCCATACCCCCAACCCACACCCACAATACACCCACAACACACCCCCCACCCACACCCTTAACAGACCCCCACCCCCAACATAAACATACCCTATTTACCTTTTTCTTCACGCCGAGTCCCTGCGGCGCCAGTTCCCTTTCACTTCCGTGATCGAGAACCGGCGCAGCAGGGTCCTTTTCTTTTTTTTTATGGGGGCTGCAGGGGTTTCCCCCGCAACCCCCCCCTCACTATTCTGTAAAGTATAATGAGCGGGGTGTTGCGGGGACAACCCCGCAGCCCCCCTTTTTTGGGGGGACCCCCGCAGCCCCCGCAGCCTTTTTTTTTATACTTACCTATAATGCTTCAAACTTTTGGTGTTTGAACCATTGGTGATAGCATTTTTAGGATTTTTAGTCCATGCAAACTTCTGGATGCAGTCAAAACGTACCTTTCCCAAGAAAATGGTATGGACACACCATAGATTAATGCTAGAAACAATAGCAACAATAATAGATAATAACAGCATGTTCAAGAATCAATTGTATATATGACCCGAGATGGGGGATTACTTTATTGTAGGTCAGAATAAGAGAGCGAGTGAGAGAGAGAAAGACCAGGGAGAGAAGAGGAGAATCTAATTAGTATCCTTTGGTCAATTTCTAGGAGGCCCGCTGGGCCTGGTGTATGATATGCAAATGGAACCCAAAGGCATGGAGGTTTCAGCTTACTGTGTGGTCTTTAGTTGTGTCTTGTGGGTCAGTGTGATTGCTAATAGCAGGTGAGATTTTGTTGAATCTCGAGTGACGAGCAGAGCTGTAATGGGAATGGAATGGGATGCCTACTTACTAAAACAAAAATATTGATGGCTGTTTAGATTAGCTAGTATTTTTACATAGGACACATACCTGGTTGTGCACGAACACAGTCGATAAGGCCCTGGGGAGGCAACGATGATGGTGTACTGGGATGTTATCGTTAGATGCATAGGATCCTTGGATTGGCTATCATTTTAGTTGAAAACTGTAGATTTTTTTTAATTGAGTTAACCCTAAAGAATCAAGGCATCCCCCACTTATCAGTAAAGGACAGGCAGTTATGCAAAGGCCAGATGCATAGTTAATCGCTTAATAGCTCTACATAATATACCAAGTGGCATAAAGGCTCAAACATAACAATATGCATAAAATGTTCTTTCTTACTACTCAATGCAGCAAACGTTGATGCAGTTTCTGTGGCCTTTCAAAGTAGAGTGAAGTTAATGCATCTATAAAATCTATTCTATGACCAGCAAGGTGGGAGCTCAGGTCCTTTCAGGAACTAGCACAATGAACGCATATCTGATAAATAAAGGATTAAATATTCTCTTACAGCAGAAGATTCTCAATTAAATGTAACTATTGAGCAATGAGTTGATATTGATTTGTGTGGTTTAGACTATTAACCATTCTGCAGGATAAGCAAGATGCATCCATGCGAAATACAGATAAACAGATAGATGGGGATATAGGTGATTCTGAGTTATTTTTAAACAAATGAACCACTATGCTCAAAAAGGTTGTCAAATGAAGTAACGGAGTCATTGTGGTACTATATGAAAGCAAATGGGTAGTAATGATTCTGTCAACTAGCTCTACCTCTATTGGCAGGGCTTAGAATGGCAAGTTAAGTGGGTTGCTTAAATGGTTGTGGTCTAGCTCTACCTCTATTGGCAGGGCATAGAATGGCAAGTTAAGTGGCTCGCTTAAATGGTTGTGGTCTAGCTCTACCTCTATTGGCAGGGCATAGAATGGCAAGTTAAGTGGCTTGCTTAAATGGTTGTGGTCTAGCTCTACCTCTATTGGCAGGGCATAGAATGGCAAGTTAAGTGGCTCTCTTAAATGGTTGTGGTCTAGCTCTACCTCTATTGGCAGGGCATAGAATGGCAAGTTAAGTGGGTCGCTTAAATGGTTGTGGTCTAGCTCTACCTCTATTGGCATGGCATAGAATGGCAAGTTAAGTGGCTCTCTTAAATGGTTGTGGTCTAGCTCTACCTCTATTGGCAGGACATAGAATGGCAAGTTAAGTGGCTCTCTTAAATGGTTGTGGTCTAGCTGTACCTCTATTAGCAGGGCATAGAATGGCAAGTTAAGTGGCTCGCTTAAATGGTTGTGGTCTTCGACTAAGCCTTCCAAAAGACTCTGTAAAAGTGTTGCTAGGTTAATAATAGAAAGGTCATGAGTGGGTGGCTTTTGAAAGGATAATAACTCATACATGCCTCTTTTGTAATAAGCAAGTATTGCAAGATGGTAAGAGAAGAGGATATCAAGGTCTTAGTATTGAGACGTTTCATTATATTTTTCTCCTAGAAGGCTGATCCAGATCCATAGATAGCTTTGTAACTAATGCAGTGTACCTGAAAAGCAGCCTGTTGTTCTAACAGCATCCAATGCTGTGACATCAGTGCTGGTGGTGTTTTTCCTATCTTTCTCATTCAAACTCAGCCCATGCATGCACCATTTGGTGTCCTAGATATTCCAAGTGTTCTAGTTATCTCTTTTCTTTACTGAAAAATAATGAGCTCATAAGTTTCAACTTTTTTACACCCCAGGTCAGAACCATTCCTACCAGGCTGAAAATTGCACTTTTTCATTCATATCCTTACACTAAGAGGGAACACACTAGGTAAAGCCAAGTACAATTCAAGCCAGTTGTCAATGGTCATAACACCCTTCATCTTTTAACATATCCATTGATTACTTCAATATGTTTGCCAAAGCCAGACATTTCTATTGTGTGCATTATTAATAGTAATCCTTCCACCCCAGATGAATGGAACCACGTTATTTCGTATTACCCAGTTGCACTATAAGTGACAGAAGAGATTGGTGACTAATGATCATAATCTTTTCCACCTGATGGACACATGGTATAGACACAAACACATAATCCAATGTCGAACTGGATAGACCATTAGACCATGCCTACTCTGCTGGAATATCTACAGAGACATGTTCAGTTAACATTTTGAACCCCACTTCCACAAAGCAAATCATGCCAGACTGAGCCTACTAATATCTTCTGCTTCTTCACATCATGTGGAAATGAGTTCTGTATACCGCTCTGTACAGTCTATGGGTATTTAGAATGTAAATCCCCTGCATGTAAAATCCTACCGATTTATGATTCACAGACCACTCCTTAATAACCTGGGTTATTCATTTTGGATCATCAGAATTATTATTATTATTATTATTTGTTTTTGTATTGATATAGTTGATTTCCAACCTTTCAATGCTATCATTGTTGTTACAATGGTTGTCATATATTGTGAAACTTATTACATAGGAGTTTTTTCAATTATCAGTGCTCTTGTGCAATAATTAAAAGTATATTAAATATATTGAATACATTAAAAAAGAAAAAAGAGAGAAGAAATAATTTTCAAAAAATTACTATCATTGGGCCTCATTACGAGGTATGCCAGTAAGGCAAAAACGATGCCGGTATGGGAATACCAGCATCGTTTACCGTGCCGTTGCATTCCGACCCGCAAACCCAGTATTAGCGGCACACTAAACAACGGTGCCACTAATAGCGGCATAGGCGCGTACACGCGCCCTTTCAGGGAGCAAATACTGGCATGCCGGTAATAGGGGGTAATGCCAACCCACGCATACATGCAAATACCGGCATCGCAAAGCCGGTAATCACGGGCTGCACGATGCCGGCAAAACAGGCATCGCGGACCACCCGCAAACAGCAAGCAAGATACAAGGCAGCTGCCACAGGTGCACACAATCCCCACAAGTGGAGTCAAAGAAGGCTGTGCCAGTATAAACTGAGTACACCCACACACCACAACCTCCCCAGCCCCCACAGGTGTAGGCAATGTAGAGTTGCCCAGTACAAAAGGAGGACAACTAAACACCACACCCCTTCCTACACCAAAATGCTACCACTAGCATTTGCAATCATGGCGCAGGAGGACATGGCTATACTGATACAAATACAGCAACAACTGCAACAACAACAACTACAGCAGCAAGAACAGGCAGCACAGAAGAGACACAGGAGGAGAAGGAGGGTGAGACAGGCCCAGCCATTACCACCAGCGCAGCCACCAGAGCCTCGTAGGCATCCATCAATCCCTCGCACCAGACCCAGCCCATTCAACCTAACCCTTGAGCAGATCCACACCCTGTACCGGTTGGACCGTGACACCATCACCACCATAGTGGACATGATACAGAACGACATTGCCAGCCACATGCAAATACGCACTGCCATCCCCCCACTACTAAAGGTGGTGTCTGTGCTACACTTCCTGGCCACAGGCACGTACCAACACACAGTGGGCCAGCTGCATGGCATTTCACAACCACTATTCTCACACATGCTGAACCAAGCGCTGGATGCCCTCCTGAAGCACGCAAGCACCCATATATACCTACCACGGACTGGCCAGGAGATAGCCGAAACCAAAGTAGGCTTCCATGCACTGGCAGGCATGCCCAATTGTGTCGGTGCCATCGACTGGAATTGGAATTGGTAGTCCCCCATGTCATAGAGGCGGTGTACCGCAATCGCACGCAATACCACTCCATCAATGTGCAAATGGTATGTGACTTCAGCAAGATCATCACCCATTGCTGCGCCCGATTTCCCGGATCCACACATGATGCCATGCTACTGCGCAACTGCACGCTACCCCTTCACATGGAGCGACATGCTGGACCACGTGCCTGGCTGCTTGGTGAGTTGCACAACAGGGCCATGGCCATGCTGTGGGGTACTGATGTGTGCGGATGCAGAAGGGGGGGCTACTGCCCCAGGGTGGGAAAGGGGGGTAAAAGTTCACCTGGGTGGCAATAGCCAGTGAGTGGAGAATGCATGCAGAGCTAAACACTCCTCACCTGAACCAGCAAAACGGAACAGGACACATCAATGGGCCACATATCACAAATAATGCATATGGATGACAATAAGTAAGAGGCACAACCAGGGCACCATGGTGATGGCAAGCAATGCATGACTGAATAGGATGGCAACTGTGGCAATGCGGCTAGTGTGACCATGCATAGCAATCAATATACAGCATGAATTTGAGACTAAACATTGTCGCACTACCACAGCACATCTGCCTCAGCATGTAGGATTACACCCTGCATCATCTAGTTAACCCCATCCTGTGTAACATACCCGTGTACAGTATACATTGCATATAGGTGACTATTTTGTACACGTACAGGGACATGTGCATGCCCACACCAAATAGCTGCTGCCATGACTGTGCTCCCTGAAGGTGGCAGTTCAGAGTGACACACACCTATTTGTATCTTCTTGCAGGTGATGGAGGATATTGTTGCGCTCACCTGATTCCCACGGGGGCGTCAATCTGGACTGGCCCGCTGTTGCTTCCACCAGAGTAACACGTAGAGCCGAGATGACAGACTGGACAGACCCACTTAGCTTTGTTTGTTGGACTTGTACGAATATCTTTCTGCAATGGAGAAAGGGAATTAGCCTCCCGTAATCTGAGCGTTAACCGGCCTTCCCACTCCTAAAGTTCCCTCTTAATCTCACCTGAAGATTTGGAAAGATGAGCTCTCCATCCTGCGTCGAGCGCAAGGGCGCGTAGAAAACCAGATACTTTGGGGCCGGGGTACAGCGATGATGCAGAATTAACTGCGCAGACTCGAAATTAGGTGAGTACCCCCCTCTGGTAAATCAGGTAAGTCTTTGGGGTTAGGTTGTATTGTCCTTGTTTTTCCCCTTAGGGGCCGGGGTGCGGCAGTGATGCAGAATTGACTACGCCGACCCGAGATGAGGTGAGTACCCCCTGTGGTAAATCAGGTAAGTCTTTGGGGGTGGTTTGTATTGCCCTTGCTCACCCATCTGTTCTTGTCTCCCCCAGGTGTTGAAGAATGGCCTGGAGATGCTGGATTCGCGATGGAGTATAGGAATGCAGCCCCGGTTGGTGAGTTCAGCGCGGCTCTGCGAGGTGCGTGGCAATGCACCTGAGAAGGCTTCTCTCTTCCAGATCGACGATGTGCTGGATCAAGGATTCAGGTAAGGGTTTTGTTCTGACCTCTTCTCCTTCTCCTTTTCTTGTTCCAGGTGTTCCAGGGCTGAAGCGGGCGTGGCTGAAGACTGGAGCTGCTGAAGACACAGTGAGCGTTACGCTGCAGCAAGCAGAATAACGCGAAGCACTTGTGGCTGTCCGGGTGTGGCTTAAATAGCCTTGGAAGAAGTCCCAGGTAAGTATTCTTCCACAGCCCCACCCGAGAGGAAAGGAGTCCCTGAGGTAAAGTAGTCCCTTTACGCCTCATTTGGCTTGTGGCTTCGTGCAGCATGGTCTGCATCAGGTAGGTATGCAGCATGGTCTGCAACAGGTAAGATTTCTGTAATGAGCCTGGCACCCATGGCGCCAGGACTGACTTTATTCTTATGAGCCTGGCTGACTGTAGCCAAAGAGCCCCTAACTGGGGTTTTTGGGCATGCTTCAAGTGGCATGATGCCTGCTTCTGGGGTTTCTGGGCCTGGTCTGGCCCCTCCTAAAGCTGTTCTCCCTCTCGGCCTTGGTTTGTCTGGAAATTCTTGGTGGAACCTTTTCACTAATTGAGGTGCATGCACATGGTCACTAGGCTCCCAAGCTCTTTCTTGTGGACCATAACCTTTCCAATCAATGAGATAGAAGAGTTTTGATCTCACCCTTTTAGAGTCCAAAATATTCTTGACTTCAAATTCGGGTTCCCCGTCTATGAGGATAGGTTCAGGTGGGGTGGTTAGTCTAGTTCCTGGTTGCACAGGCTTCAAAAGAGACACGTGAAAAACAGGATGAACATGCATATGACCAGGCAGGTCCAACTTGACGGCCACTGGGTTAATAATAGCCTTAATAGAATAAGGTCCCAAGTACCTGGGGTTAAAAGTCTGTGTTCCCTTGAGTGGTAAGTACTTGGTGGCTAACCATACTTGGTCCCCTACTTGGTATTGCGGTGCTTCACTCCTGTGTTGATCAGCATCCTTCTTGTATTTATCCTTAGCCTTTTGTAAATGTGCAGTCGCCTCTTTAAAGGCTTGTGTGATAACAGCGTTAGAGATGGATCCACCGCAGGCATCTCTAAATGCTGGGGTGAATCTAAGTCTGAGGTTCGAGGATGGTGACCATATATGGTAAAAAAAGGGCTTTGTTTAGTTCCTGAGTGTACAGAATTATTGTATGCATACTCGGCGATCCAAAGAATGTCTTTCCAATCCTCCTCAGATTGATGTAGCATACAACGTAGGTATTGCTCAAGCGTCTGGTTGGTTCTCTCTGTTTGACCGTCGGTCCTGGGATGGTGGCTGGTTGAAAGCCTAACATCAATTTGTGCCAGCTGGCAGCACTTCCTCCAAAAATGTGAAATAAATTGACTTCCCCGGTCTGAAATTAACACGGAAGGAAAGCCATGTAGTCGGACAACATTTTCAAGGAACTCCTTGGCCAGGATTGAAGCTGAAGGTATTCCTTTTAAAGGAATGAAATGGGCCATTTTAGAAAAAAGATCTACAATAACTAGAATGGTGTTATAACCTTTGCATGGGGGTAAATTCGTGATAAAGTCTAATGACAAGGTATGCCAAGGAGTAGGTGGTATGTCTAACGGTTGTAATAATCCAGCGGGTTTTTTCTTTTCCCCTTTATTTTCAGCGCAAATGCCACAAGACATGACAAACAACTTGACATCTTTTCGCCAGGTGGGCCACCAAAACTGTTTCTTGATTTTGGCTTCAGTTTTAGCAATGCCAGGATGTCCTTCCATCAAGGTGTCGTGGTAATGAGAAATGACAAATTTCTGTAGTTCCTCTAGTGGCAAAAATAGCCGGCCTTGGTAATAAGGTAGATTGTTGGTGACAGAATACTCTGGGCCTTTCCTTGCCCAGCCCTGTAAGGCATTGGAATCAAAGAGTTGATGGACCTTTTCTTGAATGTCCTCCAGAGAGTGTATGGATGTCAGACCAAGGATCCTCTGTTCAGGAATTATGGGTACAGGTTCTAAAGCTCTTTCTGTTTCTCCCATTCCTATTTGGGACAGGGCGTCAGCTTTTCCATTTTTACAACCTGGTCGATAGGTTATTACAAAATCAAACTCGGCGAAGAACAATGCCCAACGGAGTTGGCGTGAAGATTGGGCCTTGGCTACCTTTAGGTACTGTAAGTTGCGGTGATCAGTGATGACCGTAATGGTATGCCCGGCGCCCAGCAGATAGTGCCGCCAAGCCTTGAAGGCGGACTTTATGGCCAACAGTTCCTTGTCGGTTATAGCATAATTTAATTCGGGAGCCGAAAACTTTCTTGACCAAAACGCTACTGGGTGCAGCTGGTTAGTTTCGGGATCCTTTTGGGAGAGCACTGCTCCCATAGCTGAACTGGATGCATCTGTTTCCACTATGTAGGGAAGCTCTGGGCGCGGGTGTCGTAATACAGGGGCGGACGTGAATTTCTTTTTTAACTCTTGGAAGGCGTTCTCGGCTTCTTCTGTCCATGTAAAGTGTTTATTCTTTCGCAATAGTGTTGTAATGGGATGTACAATGTGTGAGAAGTCCGGGATAAACCTGCGGTAGAAATTGGCAAAGCCGAGCATGCTTTGAACTCCTTTGACTGAGCTTGGCGAAGGCCAATTAAGAATTGCGTCCACCTTCCGTGTATCCATCCGGATTCCTTTCGGGG
Source organism: Ambystoma mexicanum (assembly GCF_040938575.1). Classification (NCBI taxonomy): domain Eukaryota; kingdom Metazoa; phylum Chordata; class Amphibia; order Caudata; family Ambystomatidae; genus Ambystoma; species Ambystoma mexicanum. The sequence continues at coordinate 265,683,280 of NC_090940.1, forward strand.
TCAGAATAAATCCAAGAAACTCTTCTTCCGTAGTGTGAAAGATGCACTTTTCCAGTTTAGCGTATAACTTATACTGGCGTAACTTTTCTAGGACTGCTCGGACGTGCTTTACATGATCGGATTCTGATAGGGAGTATACTAAGATATCGTCGCTGTAAACGACTAAACAAACATCGATGAGCTCTCGGAAGACATTGTTCATGAAGAACTGGAAGGCTGCTGGTGCGTTACACAGTTCGAAAGCCATCACCTGGTACTCAAATAATCCCTACTTGGTGCGAAAAGCAGTCTTCCATTCGTCACCCTCTTTGACGCGTACCAGATGATATGCCCCCCGAAGGTCTAGTTTTGTGTATATACAAGCATTCTTTACCTGGTCTAGTAGTTCAGGGATCAAAGACAATGGGTACCGATTCTTGATAGTTATCTGATTCAGCGCGCGGTAGTCAATGCATGTTCTAAGGTCGCCTTCCTTTTTTGGCACGAAGAACAAAGCGGAAGATGCAGGGGACTTGGGCGGGCGGATGAAGCCATTAGCAAGATACTGGTCTAGGTACTGGCCCAAGTGGAGATTTTCAGGTTCTGTGAGGGAATAGATTCTGCTGCAAGGTGGTTGTGCTCCTGGTATGAGATCTATTTGACAATCATACGATCTGTGCGGTGGTAAGGTGTTTGCCTGCTCCTTTTGAAAGACATCCTGAAAGTCTTGGTATTCAGCAGGTAATTGTATGGCAGCTGGGATTATTGGGGCCAGTACTGAATTTAGAGTTCTCTTTGGGTAACAGGTGTTAGCACATTCTGGGAAGGTTAGTCTCTTCTCTCGCCAATCAATACAGGGATTGTGTTTTTCCAACCAAGGGATTCCCAGTATCAGTTGAAACTGTGGAGCCTTGATTAAATCAAACACCATAACCTCTCGGTGTCCATCCTGACTCAGCAAAGTCATCTCTGCAGTGGGATGAGTTACGGGCCCAGAGGCAATTTCAGTTCCATCAACAGTGGTGACGAAATTGGTAGTGGTCTTTCAGGTGAGAGGTAGATTCATCCTGGAAGCCAATCCGTAGTCCAAATAGTTTCCTATGGCTCCACTATCTACGTACGCCTTTACCAAGTGTATGCGTGATGGCTGCTCTGGATCTATAAGGACCATGGGTATGGTGAAATGCGAGGTCAGAGTGTCCTTCTTTAAGCTCGGAAAGCTGACCTCTACGCTTGCTGGGCGTGATCCTTCCCCGAGTCAGGTTTCAAGTGGTTTTCGTCTGCTGCTCCTATAGTTTTCTTGGGTGGTTTTACAGGCCAGTTCCGAAGGAAATGACCAGTAGCTCCGCAATATAGACATAATTGCTGTTGCCGTCTTCTTTCCCTTTCCTTCTGGGTTAAGGGTCCTCTAACCCCCCCGATTTGCATGGGTTCTGAGGCATCTACCCCCTTCGAGGGTACGTAGGTTTTAACCAAGACCTTGTTTTCAAACTTGGTTCGATCAGCCTTTCTGGTTTGAAGTCTGTGATCTAACTGGACCACAAAATCTATATATTCAGCACAGTCTAAAGGCGGGTTCATGACTTGGGCTAAAACATCCTTGAGTTCTCCTCGAAGCCCTCAATGGAATAATGTAATTCGCTTGGGTTCAGGCCATTCGGTTTCCACAACTAATCTATTGAAAGTTGCAATGTAAGATAAAAGATCCTGATTACCTTGCCGTAAGGATAAAAGTTAGTTATCCAAAGCCTGTCCTTGGGAATGTCGGGCGAACAGTCTTTCCATGCTAGTTCGAAAACCTTGGAAATCTCGAAGAATCGGGTCATCCTGATTTACTAGCGGAATGGACCAGTCCGCTGCACTGCCGCTGAGATATGACAGTACAAAAGCTACCTTGGCTTGATCGTTTGGGAAAGCTCCAGGTCTACATAAAAAGTGTAAGCGACATTGATTCATGAATGTAGCAAACCTTTTAGGGTCTCCGGCAAAGCGTTCAGGCGAAGCCAAGGGAACGGCTCCAGGAAGGTTTATCTGCACCGGGTTACTCGGTGGCACCGGAGCAGGGCTGGTCCTGAGTCCAGATAGAGGTGTTTGTCCAGCCTGGCTTTGTAATAGCTGTCTGGCCAAATCATCAGTTCGTTCTTTTGATACTATCAATTCCCTCCTGAGGGCATTGGTTTCCTGGCAGGCGGAATGCAGTTTGGCCCTTAGTTCCCCTAATAATTGGGCCAACTGATCGGTTTCCGAGGTTTCCATGACGCCCAGGTGGGTATTTGTGGGTAGGCTTCGCGTTCTGTTGCGCTCACCTGATTCCCACGGGGGCGTTGATCTGGACTGGCCCGCTGTTGCTTCCACCAGAGTAACATGTAGAGCCGAGATGACAGACTGGACAGACCCACTTAGCTTCATTTGTTGGACTCGTACGAATATCTTTCTGCAATGGAGAAAGGGAATGAACCTCCCGTAATCTGAGCGTTAACCCGCCTTCCCACTCCCCTTGTCTGCCCATAGAACACTCCTGAAGTTCCCTCTTAATCTCACCTGAAGATTTGGAAAGATGAGCTCTCCATCCTGCGTCGAGCGCAGGGGCGCGTAGAAGACCAGTTACTTCACTGGCGTGGAGGAATTGGTGAGTTCCAGTATTGACTCTAAGTCCAATTGTTCATAAGAGTTCAAAAGTCTGATCTTCACTCTGCCAGATTCCTTGCAGGTTGCGGATTGAAACCACCAGAAGAGTTCCAAGTGGCTATTGGCAAGATCCTGGTAAGTCTATTGTGGTTCTCCCCTTTGGGGCCGGGGTACAGCGATGATGCAGAATTAACTGCGCCGACCCGAAATGAGGTGAGTACCCCCCTGTGGTAAATCAGGTAAGTCTTTGGGGTTAGGTTGTATTGTCCTTGTTTTTCCCCTTGGGGGCCGAGGTGCGGCAGTGATGCAGAATTGATTACGCCGACCCGAGATGAGGTGAGTACCCCCCTGTGGTAAATCAGGTAAGTCTTTGGGGGTGGTTTGTATTGCCCTTGCTCACCTATCTGTTCTTGTCTCCCCCAGGTGTTGAAGAATGGCCTGGAGATGCTGGATTCGCGATGGAGTAAAGGAATGCAGCCCCGGTTGGTGAGTTCAGCGCGGCTCTGCGAGGTGCGTGGCAATGCACCTGAGAAGGCTTCTCTCTTCCAGATCGACGATGTGCTGGATCAAGGATTCAGGTAAGGGTTTTGTTCTGACCTCTTCTCCTTCTCCTTTTCTTGTTCCAGGTGTTCCAGGGCTGAAGCGGGCGTGGCTGAAGACTGGAGCTGCTGAAGACACGGTGAGCGTTACGCTGCAGCAAGCAGAATAACGCGAAGCACGTGTGGCTGTCCGGGTGTGGCTTAAATAGCCTTGGAAGAAGTCCCAGGTAAGTATTCTTCCACAGCCCCACCTGAGAGGAAAGGAGTCCCTGAGGTAAAGTAGTCCCTTTAAGCCTCATTTGGCTTGTGGCTTCGTGCAGCATGGTCTGCATCGGGTAGGTATGCAGCATGGTCTGCAACAGGTAAGATTTCTGTAATGAGCCTGGCGCCCATGGCGCCAGGACTGACTTTATTCTTATGAGCCTGGCGCCATAGGCGCCAGGACTGTAGCCAAAGAGCCCCTAACTGGGGTTTTTGGGCATGCTTCAAGTGGCATGATGCCTGCTTCTGGGGTTGCTGGGCCTGGTCTGGCTTTCCGGGGGCAGGCATCGTGACAGATATCCCTTGAGGCCGTGGCTACTTACCCCTGTGCGGAACCCGCAGAACAGCCATGAAGAGGAGTACAATCGTGTGCACTCTCGTACCCGTGTTGTGATTGAGCAGACCTTTGGCCTGTTGAAGGCACGGTTCCGCTGCCTAAGCAGGTCTGGTGGGGCACACCTATATAGGCCCGAGAAGGTGGCAAAGATCACCATGGCCTGTGTCATGCTGCACAACATGTGCGTCCGAAGGAATGTACTACTGCCAACTGACATTGACATGCATGGGCCGGGTGAGGATGAAGGAGATGGAGACGGAGGCGAAGGAGCCCCCCTGCCATTACGTGATGCATGGGATGGCCATGCTGTACGCCAAGCACTAATTGACAAATACTTTTGAAACGCAGGGACAATGAAAGTAATATGTCTGCGACACACTGGCTGAATGTGGACATGCACACTTGTTTTGTTAGAACTGCCCCACTGTACACCATCACACAATAAATGTACATGTACAAAAAAAGTATGTCCAGCCAATGATTTGCTTGCACACAACGGTGTATTTTCAACAGACGTGATATTATGAACATAATCCCCTCACAACCCCCAGTAAACTCCCTCACCCACCCCACAAACCCCAAATGTCCCCATATGTCCAACAAACAGTGGTCCCTTCATCAATGTACATTTTCAATATGTCATTGCCTGTCCTGTTATTTCTTGGCAATTTTTGGATCCGGGGGTGCCATGGTCAAGCGCCGTGCACTCCTCTGCGTCAAACGCACAAGGCTCAATTGGGCCGAGGTGGAAGGGGTTGTTGCAGTGGAGGTGTCGATGGTCAGTCCCATGGCTGCCCCAAGGTGTGGGCGCTACATTTGCGGCAGATTTGCAAACAGGGCAGGTGTAATTGACCCCATACACTCCCTAAAGGCACATGTCGATGCCTCCACAGCAGCAGTATTGGCTGTGATGGCCGTGGCAATCTCCCTCATGGCTTCATTCCCAGTGGTTACTTGTTGCCGCATGAGTTCCAGCATGGACTCCTGTCGGGCCTCAACCCTTGCCAGGCGAGCCTCGAAAGAGTCGTTGGCTGCAGGAGTACTGGTGGCTGGGGTGGCAGTAGACAGGGTGGTGGCTGGCAGGGTGGTGGCTGGCAGGGTGGTGGATGGCAGGGTGGTGGATGGCACCTGCGTGGGGCCCACGTCCAGGGCACTGTCCTCCTCAAAGATGCCAATGTCAGAGTCTCCAAGGTCCGAGTCATGGAGGCACGGATCGTCCATGCACTCAGACTCTGTGGGGGGGGGAGGCTGGTAATGGGGCAGGGGGTGGGTGTGCCGGACATGATGTCACCCTCATTATCCACCTCTGTAGACACAACGTCCGCGGTGGCTGGCGGAGCATCAATGGAAACGCCTCCCACTGTTGTGGGTGGCTGCTGCTGTTCTGTGGCTGCAGGTGTCCCCTGCAGGGTTACTGCCTTGCGTGGCACACTGCCTGTTGCTCTAGGCAGTTTCTTGGGCTGGGGGGTCGTGGTGGCCCTGGTCCCTTGGCGTGCAGTGGATGTACTTGCACCCCTGTCCTGCATTCCATCTTCCTCATCGGTGCCTGGGGATAGAAGAGATGCAGGTCATCAGTGATGGTGTCAAATGGCAGCTATGATGTATTGCGGTGTGATATGTTCATACATTCAGGCAGCATTTAATTTCTGGGGTGTGGCATTTGGTGTTCTGAGGGTGCATGTGGGCAATCAATGCATGGCTGGTGGCATGGCATTGGTTTGGTGTCTGTGTGGTGAGTTCCATATGCATGGTTGGGTCATGTTGCACCTCTGTTGGGATTGGGATTGGCACTCAGCATGCGTGTGGTGCAGGGTGTGGCACACATTCTTGAATGGATATGTTGATGTAGCCTTGGGACATGCATTGCCTTGCCTAGTCTCACTTCCACATCACTTGTGCCACATCATTGTTTAGTCTACATGGATGTGATGGTTCACTCACCTTCCACTGTGGATGATGCGGCGCCAACCTCCTGGTCTCCAATTCCCTCGATTGATTCAGGGTCTATGAAGGAACTTGCGGTCTCCTCCCATGCCGTCAAGTTCACAGGGGAGTGTGGGCCCCTGCCTGTCACCATTGCGGCCCTCCTGTTGTCTGCCAGGATCTTCCTCACCCAGAGGCGGAGGTCGTCCCACCGCTTCCGGTATTCACGCACACTCCTTGGGGTGCTCCCCACTGCCGACACCCTCTGTGCGACCTCCTGCCACACTTCTTTTTTTTTTTGTTGGGCCGCATGCTTCAGGTCAGTGCTCCTGATCGTATCTGCATGCTGTGCAAGGGTGTTAGCAAGCATGCTTAGTTCTGCATCTGAAAAACGCTGCTTTCTCTTCCTTGGGGTCGACTTCTTGGTAGCCTTAGACATCCTGCTTCTGCTGTGGCACACAACAACACGAAGGAAGTGGTGGTTGTGGAGGATGGCAATGGATTGTGTTTTTAAAGATGGCCGCCAGCCCATTTCCCGTTCCTGCGTGATGATGTAATTTCCAGGTCCGTTTTTTGCGAACACGGTAATACCGTGCCTGTATTACCGTGCTGGTATTTAGGGGGTGTTATGAGGCGGTTACGCAATGGGTGGGCCCCGCAATGCCGGTATAGGGGGGGTTGGTGGCCCTTTACCGGCATGGCGGTATTGCCACTACCGGCACGGGGGAACGCGCGTGCTCGCGCACTCATAATCACCCGCTGTTAGTGGGTTCATACGAGCACGGACTCGCACGTTCCGGAATGCCGGTAATGAACCCGCTTTTACCGGGAAACTTGTAATGAGGGCCATAGTCATCCGATAGCTGTTTAAAATGAGATGTGGCACTGTTCATAAAATCAATTTGTGAGTGTAATAAATAGGTATTAAAAATCACAAATGGAAGCAACATAAATCACTACTATCCGCGCATTTGTGCACATAGCAACATTTAACAGTCAGGTATTAAACGTTCTCATCAAGTAGAGAGTCTAAAATATGCATTGTGGCAAAGATTACAGAATTTCGTTCCCCACCAATAATACTTGTCCACAACATGTCACATTACATAAATTTAAAATCCAGGTATAGACATTGTAAGTAATGTTTTTTCTTGGAGAGTAGCGATGGACAAACAATGAGTAAATGTTTGAGGGTTTCCTGCTCAAATGCATTTTTACAGAATCTGCATGCTTTAAGTAGGTGACTCATTTTGGTTCTTCTTCCTACAATTTCTCGTGTGGACCACAAATTAAGTCTGAACCTTATTAACATGGTTCCATGCTTGGAGCTTGGAAATTTGATATGGTCCAGGTTTGTTAAAAGACTTATTAAGATAATCTGCTGAATTAAAAATTTTGTATCGCACACTGCTGACGCGCTAAAAACCAGTCATGCAACCATAGTTTTTTCTTTGCACGATTAGGATTAGTTGGCAAAAGTTCTAATGAAATTCCTGCTTGCAACATAGTATCTGCGATATGTTTTTGCCATGGAATCATGTCATTCAAGATTGACATCCTGAAATAAATTGCCAGTGTTGAAAGCAGTGATCCTTCTACTTTGTCTGCTATGCATTTTTTGTACAAGTTAAGCATTTTCCAAGTGTAGACTACATTTGGTGATAATACACCCAATTAATGCCAAACTTTGCTCTTTGGTTGGTCTTTCGGGAGGAAATGTACCTTCCAATTTTGTCCAGAAATTCATATCTTGATACACCCTTGTCTCAGAACCATATGTTAAAACTGGTACCACTTTTTGTCTGTAAAACTTTAAAGGAGTTGCTAGGGTAAATTTCCCATACTTAGTATGAATTACTGTGGCTTGTCCAACAACCTTGTTTGTTTTTATTTGCTTTTCCAAGGTCTACGGGTGGTCCGCTGAGTGATTATTTGTGTTGAATCCAATATAGCAGTACTCATTCACACATTCGACTTTAGTGCTGTGCAGGTACCAACTGTAATTGCAATTTTTTATTTGTTGTTTCGTTCCACCAACCAAGATCTTGGTCTTATTGAACTTGATTGTCAATTGGTTCGCGGTGAAAAGCTCTAAGGCTGAAAGCAGATTTTGTAAGTCTCTATGGGTTTCCGATAGTAAAACCATATTGTCACCCTATAGCATCCATGGCAATGTCTTGTGGCCGACTTTCGGGGGATCAGAAACAACTGATTTTAGATAGTGTCCAATATCATGTATAAAAAAATTGAACAGCGAGGACACTATTATACACGCTTGCTTTAGCCCACGGTAGGTTGGAATGGACTCTGATAGGTTACCATCGATCGAGAGTCGTATTTGGACAGAGGTGTTCATTTGTAATTGCGAAATCAGACCACGTAAATAAGGGGGACATTTTGCCCTTGTCATTTTTGCAAAGAGTATGTCTCTGGGTACAGAGCCGAAGGCAGCTTTGAAGTCTACAAAGGCCATATGTATTGGTTGTTTGTTTTGCGTCCCCTGACTCTTAATGGCCCATATTGCGAATAAATTAGCTGCAGTTCCCAGTCCTGAAACAAAGCCTGTCTGATGCATTTTAAATACTTTAGCCTCTTTAATCCATGAGGAGAAATCTTTTAACAGCATTCTATCAAAAATGTTCCCCGCAGTATCCAGCACGGCGATCGAGCGACCGTTTTCAGGTCACTCCCGATCTCCCTTTTTGAATATGGGTACTATTACCGATTTTCTCCAAGTCGGCGGAATTTGTCTAAGTCTGATGACCTGATTAAAGATGACATAAAGGGCAGAGGCCCACTCCTCGGGGTGATCCATTGACATAAGATTGGTAAGACCATCAGGACCTGGGGAACACGAGGTGCTTAATATTCGTATCTAAAGCAATATGTCATCTTTGTCAAAAGCCGTGTTATCATCAGTGACCCATGAGCTTATGTCCTTGAAGTCACTATTTTCCTGACAGGTGTATAGATCTTGAAATTGTTGAACCTAGACGTCTAATTGATAAGGAGATTGAGTTACTTGATTTGCTGCATTTAACAATCTCCATATATAGGCACGATTCTTAGAAGCCATGGTTGTAAGCATTACTTTTGATACTTTTTGATAGATAGTTGCTTGATGAAATGTTAATCAATTCTTATATTTCATTTTTAGAATGCTTTGGAGCTTTTCACTCCGAGTTGTACTATTTGTCAGTCTGATATTTCTTCGCAATTCAGATTTTTTCACAGCTATTTCTTGGTCAAATGTGTGTTTATGCTTGAATGACGGTTTTCAGTTTAAAGAGGGGCACACAGTAAAAGGATGCATGGCTGCTACATCATGACCATCTGATTTCCAAAGATCACGATTCCAGATTCATGGGTCGGCTCGCAGGCAGTGTTCAAAACGTACTTCCTGTTCGGCCGTCCATCGAAATCGATTGTGACCACTCACTACCTCAAGCGCAGGAGTGTAATGTTGTTAGGCCATTCCCAAGTCATTGTCAAAAGCTCATGGTCACTATGTACCAGGGTAACAACCTGAAAATCTTGAATGAGTTTAAGCATCCCTTGTTGAACAAACATATAGTTAATGATGGCCACCTGATCTCCCCTCCTCCACGTTGGTTTGGGAGAAATTAACTAATTGCATATATAAGCTTGGGGCAGGCCATGGTTCTACCGAAAAACCACAGTCTGCTTTAACAGCTACCATTAAACCTGCAAAAGGTCTGCAGCTAACAGCGGTTTTGGGGGGCAACAAAATCAGGATATATCCATCCCAAACTGGGGGTATGGTCAGCCACGTTTCTTGCAGCAAAATCATATCAAAATCATTGAGATGGTTATGTTCAGTAATCAGTAGATACTTAAACCCTCTCATATTCCATCTGGCCAACCTACAAGGCCACAGGTGGGTGGACATCGTTGTGAGTTGTTATGTGTCACATTCAAGTATTACATCTTTTACATGTCTAGATTACCATAAGGAATCTATGGGCCTCATTACGAGCATGGAGGTAATGAAAAAAGGAAGGCGGAATGGTATTACCGGCATCGTTAACGGGTTAACGGGCCATTACGAGTCGACAACCGGGCAATACCGCCACCGCCCGTACCGTGCCCCTTCTTACCGGCATGCGCGCGTACACGTGTCCCTTTGCGGCTGAAATGCGGGGATGCTGCTAACAGTTGGACATCACAAGTTACGCGGGCATGCACTTACCGGCATCCCGAAGGCGGTAATTAGGGCCTGCACGATGGCGGCAATACAGGCATCGCGGACCACCCGCAAATAGCAGCCTGCAGTGAAGCCAACTGTCACAGGTGCACACAATCACCACAGGTGGAGTCAATGGAGCATGTCCCAGTACAAAAGGAGCACACCCACACACCACACCCCTTCACACTCCAAAATGATCCCACTAGCTGTTGCAATCCTGGGGCTTGAGGACGTGCCTCTACTGCCACAACAGCAACAACAACAACAACTACAACAACAACAGACAGCACAGAGGAGACGCAGGAGGAGAAGGAGGGTGAGACAGGCAAAGCAAGTCGCAATGGTACCACGTAGGCAGCCACCAATCCCTTGCATCAGAGCCAGTCTATTCAATCTAACCCCTGAGCAGATCCACACCCTGTACCGGTTGGACCGGGACACCATCACCCACATAGTGGTCATGATACACAACAACATTGTCAGCCTGATAGAAATCTGCACTGCCATCCCCCCTCTACTGAAGGTAGTGACTGTGCTACACTTTCTGGCCACAGGCATCTACCAGCACACAGTGGGCTACCTGCATGGCATATCCCAAACTCTCTTTTCACGCATGCCCACTCAAGTGCTCGATGCCCTCCTGAAGCACGCAAGCACCCACATATCCCTACCACGGACTGCCCAGGAGCTTGCTGACACTAAAGTAGGCTTCCACGCGCTGGCAGTCATGCCCAATTGCCTCGGTGCCCTCGACTGTACCCATATCGAATTGGTTGCCCCTCATGCAATAGATCGCAAGCAATACCACTCCACCAATGTGCAGATGGTATGTGACTCCAGCAAGATCATCACACATTGTTGTGCCTGATATCCTGGATCCTCACATGATGCCATGGTGTTGCGGAACTCCACGCTACCCCACTACATGGGGCGACATGCAGGACGACGTGCCTGGCTGCTTGGTAAATTGCCTGACTCACCCATGGCAGTGCAGTGGGGGGGTGAGATTGGGGAGGGGGATGCATACTCCACCTGGGTGAGATTGGGGGGATGCATACTTCACCTGGGTGAGATTGGGGGGGATGCATACTTCACCTGGGTGAGATTGGGTGGTGAGTGGACAATGCACAAACAGCAAAACATTGTAGCCTTGAACATCTCAACCAGAACATAACACATCAATGCCACACATGAGACCAATGCAGCACAACAATGACAATATGCCAGATGTACAAGCAGGCCACCATGGGAATGTAAAGCGATGGATGACAGAACAAGATCACACCTGTGGCAATGCCGCTATTGGGAATATATACAGAGTAGCACACATCACCAACATGGGTGTTAAAACATTGTTCCGCATCCACAGTACATCTGCATCAGCAAGCAAGTGAACGCCCTGCATCAGTTGGACAACACAATCCACACCAGCAGAACATATTACCGTACACATTGTGTCAAATGAACCTGCGCGCATTGATCCAGGGACATGTGCATGTGAACAACAAACAGCTGCAGCCATGACAGTGATTACTGCAGGTGTAATGCCAGAAATTGAGTCACACATACCTCACTGTGCTCCCGTACAGGTGATGGTGGCTATCGCTTGAAGCCGTGGCTCCTCACCCCTTTTCGGATACTGCAGACCAGGCACGAAGAGGAGTACCATCGGGTTCATATCCGTACCCGTGTTGTGATCGAGCAGACATTTGGCCTGGTGAAGGCACGTTTCCGCTGCCTCAGCAGTTCTGGTGGATCTCTCCTTTAAGGGCCTGAGAAGGTGGATAAGATCACCATGGTCTGTGCCATACTGCACAACATGTGCATTCGGTGGAACTTACCCCTGCCACCTGACATTGAACAGCAACCACCGGGTGTAGATGGGGATGATGAAGGATGAGAGTAGTACATCAGCCATGTGCCAATGCACATGACGGACGTGCTGTGCGCCAATCAGTGATGGGCATTTTAGTTTGATGCACTATGATGAAGAGGGTGCATCAATTCCCACTTGCTGGGCACTAGGATCGGGGGACACTGGGCAGTGTACACTGTTTGGCATTAAATTGTGACACACTCAATAAGCAATGACCGGTCATGTAATTTGTTTCCAAATAAGATGTAATTGTCAATCAAACTATGTACATAGATGAACAGCCCACCCATGATGCAACTGAGTCTACCCACCCGCCCCATCCTCTCCCACCATCCTCCACCACTCATCCTTCTAACCCCACCATGAATCCCCCAAACACCCCCATCCCTCAACTCACCCACACACCCATGTCCCGGCACACAATATGAGTCCTAACTGCCTCCATTCCGCATGTCTGTCCAGCTACAGACGGCCCCTTTGGCATGGAGGCTGTGGCTCCCCTGGCCGATGCATGGTGCATAGCGACCTACGCACTGGGCTTGTCTGAGTTGAGTTTACAGGGGTACTGCTCATGGACGGTGGGGCTTGTGACTCAGCAGGTGCTGCAGGACATTGTGCCATGGTGGCAGCCAAATGTGTTAGTGCCTGGGTCACTGATTCCATGCCCTGGCGCACCCACCTGGCAACGCGGTTCACAGCACGAGTGAGTACCTGTGTGCTGTCACGGTGGGCCTGGCGTGTGGCTTCCCCTACTGTGATGAATTGTCGCAACATCTCGTCCATGGACTGCTGACGCTCCTCCATGCGGGTGATGCGGGCCTCTAGGTCACGTATGTCATTGACTGCTGGTGGTCGCATGGGAGCTGGAGTTGGACTGCTTTGAGGGCTGAATACGGGTCCAGTCGTCTCCTCCCCGGAGCTACCACCGCAAGACCCATGTCCCAGGTAGTGCTGTGGTGTGTGTCCCATGGATGGTGTTCCCTCAGTGTCCTCCGACATGCATTGCTCTGCCGTGTCATCCTCGTCCTGTTGATAACAAAAAATAATCAGGATGCGAGATCCTCACAACAATCCAGTTTTTGGACATATTTATTTCAATCTCAAAAACCAATGTCTTAACTTATTACAAAGCTTTCGTTAAGCACAAACGCGGAATGCTAATCAGATCGATGGCTAATCATAAGCCCATTGCCGTCTGAATCGGTTTACCCCGACACGGCAGATCCACACTTACTGGTGTATCCATCACACCACCAGCCCTAGGACTGCTCCTAGGATTGCTGACAGCACAGCAACACTGCATCACTGATGAATGCCACCACAACTACAAGCTTCTACCAAGCCATTGTGGCCGAAACACAACTGTGTCGATCACTTGTCGCACAACTGTGAAAATACCCTTTGTTGTGTGTTTCCATTTTAGTGTTGTGTACACCGTTTTTGTTCAAAACACACCTGGGTTGAAAAACAGTCTCGGGCAGCACTCATTTGAGTTACTTGTTTCACCAACCTCCTATACTCCTATGTGCTTGTCAATAGGGGACTCATCCTCCACATCCTGATGAGGGTGCACAACGGCACTTCCCTATGTTTTTGTATTGAAATCTGTCCGTTATCGCTTTCGTGCTTAGCAAAAGCTTTGTAATAAGTTAAGACATTGGTTTTTGAGATTGAAATAAATATGTCCAAAAACTGTGGATTGTTGTGAGGATCTTGCGTCCTGATTATTTTTTGTTATCAATACATGTACCCTCCAGGGCATATCAGGACTCTGCCAGGCGCCCTTTATTTTTTACATCCTCGTCCTGTTGGACATCATCCTCTGCACTATTGGTTGCAGATTGGGCCACCTCCCCAGTGTCACTAGTGGCCGGTGACTGAGGAGCATCACCATTGCTGGGCGTTGGTGTACCCTCCACGTCCACATGAGCTGGCTGCAGTGGGGCAGGAGTCGTTTTGTCTATTGGCTTGGGGGCCGGTGTGCCTTGTGGCAGGTGTGTAGTGATGGCACCCAATTTCCCTGGCAGGTGCACATTCCCATGTGTCGGAGTGGATGCTCCTCAGGTCCTACCACCTGTGGCCCCTGTTTACCAGACCACTGTACCATGGGAGTGCTGGTTCTCATCCGCCTGGCCCTTGACCTGGACGGCCTGGTGCCATCATCTTCCCCTCTGCTTCTGCCTGCTGCTGTTGGATTTGTTTCTGGTGTGGGCCTGTCATCGCTGTCTGATACCGTGCCTGTGTGGGATGGAGAAGCAGGGCACGATTCATGGATGTAGGAACAACCAACATATATTTATGTAAGTACATTTTGGGTATTGTGCATTGCTGTTTGCATGTTGGAGGGGCAGACATGGTGCTTACAGGTGTTTGGTGTGTGGTGCAGTGTCTGTGCGTCCTTCTAGCACATCCATGTTGTGCATGCAGTTTGCTTGGGGGATTATGGTTGTGCCATGGATTGCGTGTGGTGTACATGCCTCAGGGTCTGCGTGCCATGTGATGTGTCTCTAGGGCTCTGGTGTACACTTGGTGGTGGAGATGTCTGCACCATGCAGTGGGATGTGAGAGTGGTGGGGCCTGCTTCTCTGCAGTGCTGCATGTGTGTCTGCATGCTGATGGTACTTGGGTTTGGAATTGGGGACTCTGGTGGTTTGTGTCAGTGGGGTTGGTTGCATGTGTTCACTTTTGTGTAGTGCCAATGCTCACTCACCTTTGTCAGCCGATGATGTTGCTCCTGTCTCAGCATGCCTGACGCCTTCAATGGGCTCCATGTGTATCAGGGAGCAGCACGTTTCCTCCCACTGTGCTAGCTTGATCGGCGAGGATGGTTGGCTTCCTTTGACTGGGCCTGCTGACAATTGGTAGTCAGTATGTTGCGGACACGCAGCCGCAGTTCGTCCCACCTTTTCTGGCATTCCCTTGTATTGCGTGTGGTTGTACCCACTGCGGACACCTTCTGAGCCACCTCCTCCCAGATCTGTTTCTTCTTGATTTGGGTCACACAGCACAGGTCTGTGCGGAACACTACATCTGCATGCTGCGCCAGGGTGTCAGCCAGCATCTTTAGCTCCTCGTCGGAGAAATGTTGTTTGCGCAGACAAGGTGTGCTTTTGAGGGTGGACTGTGTCATTTTCTGGCAGGCTGGTATCTCGTTTTGGATTTCAGTGCCTGTAGCCATGGAATTGGAATGGATTGTGATTTTCAAGATGGCCACCGGTGCATTTCCCGTTCCGGCACGATGACGTTATTTCCGGGTCCGGTATTATGAGCCCAGTATTTGCATGATGGTATTACCGGATCGTTATTAAGGGGTTGCTCCTTGGCGGAGGCAGTATCGGCAAGCCCCGTAATGGCGCTATCGGGGGGCTTGGAGGGCCTTTACCGGCATGGCAGTGTGGCCATTACCGGTATGGGGGTACGCGCATGCTCGGATACTCTTAATCAGCCACTATTGATCTTCAATTCAGGTTCAGCTGAGATTATGTCCGAAGGGGGGGCATGTGTTGAATAGGCTCCCCCCTCCTCCTTGAAGATGATCTTGCTTTAATATGAAACCCATATTGAATAGCAAAGTTTTTGCTTTCCAGATAGTGTTTAGTACTATCCCAGGTTCTATTCCAATTCGAGCTTGCATAAGATCTTGTTCATAGAGGAACTCTACTTGAGAGATATCTAAAGCTGTCTCGTCTTCTAAAATGTGAATGTCTCCAAAGATGTTCAATGTACTGGATCTATTCAATGTATAAGTCTGATATTGGCCACCTCTGCATTGTAGCAGTAAAGAGTGTTGAATTTTAGTCAAAGCCCAGATTGGTCATGATTCATCAAAACGTACTTTAGTAACGTCTCAGAGCTATTGCATTTATTAACTGCTTGCTTATTCCATTTAAGGCGCATTGTGTTGTCAGAACTGTCATGCACAGTAGGAGCCGTTTTTTCTAAGTTCATTTGCACAGTGAACAGTCAGTGGAGTGATGTTTTTCTTTTATCAGATTCATTTCTCCTCTGCTCCAGAGTGAAGAATGTGGGGTCCAGCCTAGGAAATGCCTTGCTAGACTTCACCTTGAAACTAAGCTCTATTATTGCATTTTTACTTAGGGCGATATCAGTAACAGTGACATTCTCTCTCTCCTTGTTCAGAGTGCTTATGTATTCAACTTCACAAATTAACTGCTAAGTGGTTCATGTTCAGCGGGGGTCCTAAAAACGTTCTCAGTGGGGAAACCATTCGCTCCTTGTTACACGCTTGTCTCACCTTAGCAATATTCGCATATTTTTTAGTTATTACATTTTTGGTTTGAATTGACTGCTTACCTGGTGTAGATCGGGATTGACTACATTTCCCAGAGCCTTTTAGGGTGGATTTTACTAGCGCCTTTTGATATATATTCTTTTGTCACTACCGTTAGCGGAAGCAGAGATTTTACTTTAATAAAGATGTTGAAAGGCGTGCAGGAAGCCTTGTCACTTTGTGAGCCCACATCAACAGCAGGATTTTGTATTGAGAAGGTGGGAGCCAAACTGATGGACTTTACAGTGGGGTGTTCAAGCACCAGTGGCAGGCTTGACTTTTCTGTTGCATCTGACTTTATCAAGATTACTGAATTATTTGATGTAGAAGGGTGTGTTTCTAGGGATTCACCTTTCGCAGCATTTAAGGCTGCACTAAGTTGCGTGTCATATGTTGTGAGTGCTGGGCTCAGGGATCACTCATTTATAACTCACTCTATTTCTTTTACACCACTTAGCAAAGGAACCTTGGTAACAGTGTCTTTTCATGAATTTGACAACATTTCATTAGAGTTATCAACATTTTGTTATTTTTGACTAACTTTCCATCTAGTATTTGAAAGAGCTTTGTCAATGTTACCAAAGCTGTGTTCATAGCTCATAGAGTGGTTGCTAATAAGGGGCAGAAGAGGCTGGTCTAGGAAAGGAAGCTCTGTGAGGTGTTGGGTTCACAAAGGAAATTACAAGGGTTGAGGACGAAGAAGACGAAGTAGAAAACATGATAGGAGATTGAGAGAAAATCGAGAGGGGTAGAGGCAAGTGAGGGAAGTTTGCATTACTAGCCATGGGAACATCTAGTTGCTCTATGGGTCTAACCTCAGCAGTCAAGAAATCGTTAGCCTTTTCGGTTTCTCCTGCATCCTTTGGTCGAGGTAATGATAGATCACCTGATTCAGTATTGTCATAATTTAGCACCTGTGCAACTGTTATGCCGTATTTACTATGGTGTACTGATGCAGAGGAAAGGCGTTGCATGAGTGGCGTTGTAAAAATGAGTGGGTAAGTTATTGGCGTGTTTGCAGTGCAAGGTACAGGTACGCCCTGCTTGACTGATGAGACTTCAGGGAGCTCTAGTACTGTTGGAATTAAAATAGCATTTGATAACAGTGATTTGAAAACACATGCTGGTTCTACCGTTAAAGCATCAGTAATGTCGATCGGTACATCATCGGGGATTTCAGATGGTAGGATTTCCCCTGGGAACACTACTCTACTTTCAGTCACGATGAGTAAAGCAGAAGTTCTTCCCGGCGAGACTATACAGAATTCACGTATTTCAGACGTCAGCGTCTGTGGTTGCCTTCAGGATCGGGCTTTGAAGATGTTTATGTTTGATTAGGGGATGTTTTTTTTTTATGAGATGAGGTGGAAAATGTACCTTTAGAATTGGCCGATCCAGCTGTTGGCATGGCCGTTGTTAATGTTTAACGGTAACTCATGACGGTGTTTAAATACACTTAATTACACGTCCTCTCTTACAACGGGGAGTCACGCTAAGCTAGAGACAGAAGAGTCATATACAATATGACAAAAGCAATAAATAGAAGCCCACGCTATCTCACCCGCCACCAGCCAAACTGCAAAACTGAACTCGCCAATGCACTCGTTCGAATGTGTGCTTGCGAATGTACGCTACCATCTGATTTTAGATCTTAGGCGGTGGGCAGGGAGGGGGTGTGGCAAGCTGTTTCTCGTAGTTTGCAGTGAAACTCAATGTTCAAAGAAAAGAGGAATCCACACCATAAGCAGTGTAACAATGAAGCGCTGTAATGGTAGAGGAGAAAGAAGTTTAGGAAGCGTTCTGTTTCAAAGGGAAGTCCTCACGTTAGGAGCAGGATCCCACGCAGTATACCATGCACGTACCAGCCGGCAACAAGGTCCTTCACACAAAACTGCATGCAAATGTGCGCAACCAGCTGATTTTATGGGCGGTGGGTGGGGTGGGAGAGTAGCAAGCTGTTTCTTGTAGTTTACCGCAAGAGTCAATGTTCAAAGAAAAGAGGCATCCATACCATAAGCAGTGTAACACTGAAGCGCTGCAAAGACAGCTGTTAACAAGGTCCTTCGCACAAAACTGCACTCGTTGATGCACTCGTTCGAATGCACGTGCATATTTTCTTTCTTCCTCGGGGTGGGGAGTTCATGCACATTTATCATCAACCAATGGCCTCTTTGTCAGGGCTTCTAAGCTGCTAGAAATATCCGCAAAGTCTATCCTGATCCAATATCTTTACAGTTATGTTCTTTTCTATTGCAATTATTAAACTACCTTTATGCCACCCCTGATCACCTTCCAATGCCAATTGGAGCCAGATAGTATAAACATCCACATGAGGAGGTTCTGCAAGGCAGAATTCTGTAAAATAATGACCTGGTGTACCGTGATTAAGTCCCTTATAAAGGTCTAAAGCTTGTAATGCTGATATACCTTCTTGTATTCCAGGAAAGCAATTGTAGGCTTGATGATTAGGGACAATGAAGGACCAAGGGTTGTACAGCAAGCATTATATATAATAAGTATACCAAGCATGCCCACATCTCCCCACAGTCTTGCACCCAGAGAATCTTCCTGCATGTGCCCAACTATGCAAGCATCAGTCTGACCTGCTCACCAACTGATCTGTAAGATATCTGTATACATATTATTTAGCAAACCTATAACGTCTCTATTCTGGATCAATATGCAGTCTTTTGAATTAAACGTGGTTTCTCTTTCTTCTTAATCCTGATGGCTATATGTCATAACCCATTTTTAGAACTCAGTCTACCTCGCATAAAAATGATCTCCCTTGTTGCTCGTGATTTTAGATGTATTTTAGCTCACAATACATGCTTACAATTTCTACTCATTTTATATAAAGGGATGTCAACACCTTTAAACTCAGGATGTCATTAAAAAATGTAAGGATGCAGCTTCTGTGTAGTGGGTTTTATGGAGGAGGCCATTAAGCAGTATATCTGGGATGAACTAAAAGTGCATGTGAGCTGCAGCACGATCCATACATCTCAAGAGCAGCCAGTACTCGACACAAAGACCAAACAAATTCCAGTAAAAAATATATAAGGTAGTATTTCCAACACTCTTTGTTTTTGATGCCACATTTTTTGCATGCTCATGAGGTATTGTGAATGCAATGCATACCACATGATTAATCAATAAGATGCTTACTTTTACTACAACTCAAAATCTGAATGTCAAATATTAAAACGTCACCAGATGTTTAAACATTTGATTTGTTCTCCTGTTGTGAAAGGTTGCGCAAGAAACAAAAAATAATTTCAGGGATAGTCAAATGCGTGGAGCGCCTTCAAAGAGTTGGAGTGGGCATCTCAGATGTCTACCTCCTTTCCTCTTCTTGCCTCCATTCCCTTGAAATGGACAGAAGGGTCAATATGGACACTTTTGTTGATTACTGTACATGGTACAATAATGGTAACATCCATTAATGTAGCTAATCAAATCACATCCCTCAAATTTATAATACTGACAGAACAACATATAATCTTGACGTCTATACAATTTAATTGATAGAAATATGTTTTTGCCTGTACGATTTCGATAAAATTCGTTGTGGCCTATTTCAAATCTTGGACAAGATTATCACAGTTTTGCAATTGAATTTAGCATCACTTTTTCTGCTTAGACAATACGAAATGGAGCAAACAGGTTGCAACCTAATCAGTATTACCTTCAAAATGTTTTCACTAGGACAAAAATTAAGTTGCCCTAGTGGAAACGTTTAACGGAAACATAGATCTTGACAAAACCTGTTTACTCCATTCCACACTATAGAAGCATTTGCTCACTTACTGCTGAAGGCACAGACGTTAGATAATCTGACCACAAATTCTAAATACATTTCCAAGCCATTACCATCCTATCAGCTGCCGACAGGGGCACCACCAAGGGGTGGCCAAGGTGGGGCCACAGCCACCCTTATAAAAACGCTGGCCGCCCCATCGGCTCATACAGTTATGTGTGTTTGTTTTGGTGTGCCAGTCCAAGATTTTCAGTGTGGCCACACCTATGAAAAATGTCTGGGGGCGCCACTGGTCACCAAAACTAAAAACACACACTTAGCTACAAGTTGGGGGGACTACAAAACGTTGCTGTGTGTAATGAGCATTTTACAGAAATATAGTCAATACATAAATATGTTATAACTAAAACAGTAGACAGGCAGAAGGAGTACAGCCTGAACTTTCTCATGATCACGAAAACTTGTCTCCATGAAGCTTCCGGACTGGCCCTCTCCCTGGCACTGCCACCAGGGTACACCATATTCAGACAGGACTACTCGAAAGGAGGGTGTGTGGCCCTCATAGCAAAGGACACCATTCCCGTCAGGAAGACTGATAAGACTATCGAGAATAACAATGACTACCTTCTCCTTATTCTCAACCTCTCCCCTAACTGCACCATTGCCCTTCACCTCATCTACCGTCCCCCCAGGCCACATGGGTGACTTCCATGCAACCCTAACTCACCTCCTATCGGACCAGCTGAACACATCTACAAAAGCCATCCTCTTAGGAGACTTCAACCTTGGCCTCAATGACCCCAAAGATTTAGCTGCCAAGTCCCTGAACAACACACTTGAGACACTAAGGTTCAGGAACACCATCACTGACCCAACTCACACTCAAGGTCGTACCTTAGAGTGGCTAGCCCACCACAATTGCCCTCTTTCTATTACAGCCAGTTGACCTACCCCTTGGTAAAACCATTACGTCAACGAGTTTGACATCACGACCCCGAAAAAAGTGCACCAGCTGATGCTACCACTGCCACCACCATCTCTAGAAGCTTATGCCAGCTTACCTCTGACATGCTACTACCCCACCTACTAGTGCCTGCCTTCAAGCCCCCCTTCTCCAAAGACCTTGAGGTACTCACTCAATCATACAACAGTACTATTAAATTTGCTGTGGATACTATTGTCCCTCTCACATCCCGCAAAGCCAAACCTACCAGACACACCAACTCCTGGTTTACCTCTGACCTACTGGAGCTCTGCTCCAATATACACACTGCACTATCCTTCTGGCAAACTAACCACTCAGTCGCAGACAAACCGGAATTCCAAAAGCTTTCTAAAGACTACAAGAAAGCAATCATCCAAACCAAAGCAACTTCATTCAATACTAGGATTGCTAATGCCAAATCACATACCAAAGAGATATTCTCTATCTTCAGGGAACTAGAGACTCCTTATTCTCCCCCTCAAACCATCACCAAAGATGAGGCCTGGTGCAATGGGATCCAATCTGCCATGCTCAACAAATTAGACATCCTCCATACCAAAAATAAAAACACTCAATAATCTCTGACCCACTCCACACCTCCTAAACCGCCCCAACCAATGGACCTACCACTGTGTTCTCCTTCAAAGAAGTGCACAAACAGGA
Organism: Ambystoma mexicanum; assembly: GCF_040938575.1. Lineage (NCBI taxonomy): Eukaryota > Metazoa > Chordata > Amphibia > Caudata > Ambystomatidae > Ambystoma > Ambystoma mexicanum. Next base: position 265,704,729 of record NC_090940.1, read on the forward strand.
TATCCTTACTTTCATGAACTCCATCAAACCCTCAAACTGTAAAGGGGACACCTGCCTGGCGGCCATCATCAAAGAATGTGCCAGCACTCGCACTCCCTTTCTTACGGCTTTCGTCAATGCCTCTTTCACGACTGGATGGGTCCAAGACTGCCTCTAAGAACCCTGGGTTTGCCCTCTCCTGAAAAAAAACCCTCTGGACCCCTCGTCACCCAACAACTATAGGCCCATAACCGCTGTCCCTTTCCTGCTGAAAATACTTGACAAAGCAGTATATGTACAAGTGCAACAATTCATCGAGGACAACAGCCTCCTTGATTTACGTCAGTCTGGGTTTCGCCCTGGGCACGGTACGGAAACTGTCCCAGTTGATTTGAAAAACCAAATGGATGACATTCGGGACTCTGGTAAACCTGCTCTAATTCTACTCTTGGATTTATCCACTGCATTTGACCTTGTGGATCACAACGTCCTCTGTCACCACTTGACATCTACAGTCCACTTCTCACCCAACACAACCTTTTGGATCTCATCATTCTTGCAAGATAGGACCATGCAAGTCTTCTCGGACCAAGCCTTTGCCTCCACCACCATCATCCTATGCGGTGTCCCACAAGGCTCCTGCATCTCCCCATACTATGCAACATATTCAACAGACCCCTTTTCCACATCCTGGACTCACTAGGTATCTCCTACACCAACTACCTTCAAGTCCTCCTCTCACTTACTGGTGACTATGAGTCCGACTCCAGAGCCCTCAATGCTGTATACACAATTATCCAAGCCTGTGTAAGCGGATTCAATTCAACACTACAGCTAAGTCAACGCCTAGTCTATAATACTGAATGAAAACCCTTATTGATATATCTTTATGTCCAGTTCATGCGTTCTGGATGACTACCCCTATATAACACCCCTCTGTTGGAATCCCCCTGACCCCACTGAGCCAAGAAGTAGTTCTGTTTTGCAAGTTAAAAGGTTTAATTGATAATTTAAACAATAGATATAGATATCACGCTTTATAGTAAATTAATAATTGAATATCACACTTAATCTGATATGATAAATATTAACAACGGAGAATCTGGCACTAGCACACTTCTTGATAATCACTAAGGAGTTGACATGAAATGGATAAGATAGCAACAATACTTTTATGGTTTCAAATGGATGCAATGTGGAATGAAATGCAGTACAGAAAATAACTTGATAGGATTTCAGCAAAGACAATGTAATCACTTTCTTGTACAATTCACCCCCCTTTTATGCAATGCAAGGAAATGGAAGGAAGGCACACAGTTCTCAGAAATGCAATCAAATGTGATTCAGTTCAATCCCCCCCAAGCACGCTTAAAGAAAACAGATAGGAGTTTTGAAAACACAGGCCCAAATGCTTTTATATGTGCTAGCAATGGATGAGAAATATGCTGGAAATGCTTTTAATTCCCTTTCAGAGGTTCAGGGTGAGTGATAGCTACTCTCTATGAATTCAGGATCACCTTAACAATGCTTTAGTAGTAACTAGCAGGTAACAAAGTTTTTGGCAAGGAAAAACAAAACTGCTGTCTTTTTACACGTGGAGAAATTTGCAAATCGCGGTAAAATTCGCGAATGTGCCGAGCGCTATTACAGAGGAACTACAAGGACTACCATTATCGTTTTGGGGTCCTAAGAAAGCATAGGATCTCAGCTTCCAGATGAAAGTTACTGCAAGTCTCTAGCACAACGGTTACGGAGATAAGAGCGATTAAATAAAGGTCGTTTTTCGGATTTGGAATGTTAAAGTTCAAAAAGACAAGTGCAGCTTGCAACTAGAAAATGACAAGTGACAGCTTTACAAATGACAGGTGACAGTTAGGAGACAGTTCTACTTAGATTAAACTAGATTGAATTATATTATTTTAACTAGGAGATTGGTTCTGCACAGTTTTCTAGGTACTCACACTATATTCTTGAGTGAAATGGGCCTCGCCATGGATCTGGTCGGGTTTTTAGACGGGACTCTGGTCTCTGCACTTCACAGTGATCTGGGTCTGCTCTCTCTCTGGATTCTGAAGATTGAGGGATTTAAAGTCTGGATCTTTCTGCACAGCTTTCTCTGGAGATTGATGGAGGTAAAGTATGGATTTTCCCGGCAGAGCTTCCAGCTGCAAATGGATTTGAAAGTCCCTATCTGTCCTGTCTGTCTGCTTTTATGTATTTTGAGAGTGGGTGTGTATGCAGCATCACTAGACCCTACCCCTCTCCACTTGCCATTGGTCCAGCTTTCATTTCTCCCCTGATTGGGGGAGCTAAGTTGTGTCAGAGTGATGTCAGCCATTTATGATCTCTTGAAAAAACTCCCCTGTCATCTGTGCACCCAAATCTATATATGATCAAAACACATATTTCACAGTTACACAGTAGTTTGAAATTACATACCCATGTCACAGATCACATGAGGTATACTCTGTCCCAAATCTGCTGTTTCTAAGAGCTTGCATTGAGAAATGGCACATATTTCACTTTTTAACGGATTTTGCAATTTCTGACATTGACCCAAATTGACATACATGTGGGCAGGGAGTATGGACATTAACTGATGAAGTTTCAGATTTTTAACATGCACACATTTAGAGTAATATCTTCTTTTCTGCTAAAACCCCCCTGAACATACCACCGGTTCTAAAAACCTCTTAAACTGTGGGCAGAAAAATCACAAGAATTATGGTATCATTTATAAAATTTTCACATGTCCGCTCTATGAATGATCCATCTTTTTAAAGTTATGTTCTGGCTCCAAAGGGGTGTGGTTTACCCTCAGCACAAGGTTGAATTTCTGGTTTTTCCAGTTCTGCCAAGCCAGCTTGCTCTCACAGGCAGTGCTCCTCCCCTTTCCTTCAGGAGGAAGTCACTTTTTATGACCATTTACGACTCCTGCCATAAACCATCTGCCTGGGTGAAGGGGGTTACATTGTTCAGAGCTCCTGTATTCTGTAGGGGGCTCCCCTTAATTCAATTATCAGAGAGATGGTATATCCTTAGTGTGGCCAGCAAAAGGCAGATAGGCCTGGGAACACAGTTGTGACTCAAGTTTCACTCCTGATGGGGGTAGCTGTCAAGCAAAATCAAGTTCCTTAAGCCAGACTTTCAGCTAACTGTCATGTTTTTTTGTTGCTTTTTAAATTAACTTGCAATTTTACACATGCAGCTAGAATGCTGATTCTAAGTGCAAAACTATGACATTTCAACAGTTACAAAGGCATGTGACACCAAACATAGGTCACTCATTTAATCTAAACATTTTCGATTTTAGTGTCTTTAAATCCAGTGCAACTTAAACTGCTGACTCCATAGCAGTTTTGTTATAAGCATTGTTTTGGGCTCTTCATTTCCCAGATTTTGTAGGCACACAACACTCCATTCTACCAAATGTCTGCTGGTGTCCAGTGAGTTTTTAGATGTGTTGCAATGTTTAAAATAGACATTTTGAGCCTGCCTTCAGAGAAACACAGGGTGGTTTTAAAGCGCTTTGAAGCTAACCGGCGCTACTGTTTTTCCTTTGGCAACCCATCTCCCTCATGGCAACCCGGCCTATCATTCTCGCACTGGTGGGTGGCAAGTGAGGCAACCATTTTGGTGTGCGCACAAACTGCGCAGCTTTCCTGGATTTCGGCGCACATGTGGGTTTTCCGCCATCTTGAATTTTCTAAGCCCACAGCACCAAATGTTGTAGCATGATAGCTTAAACGTGGGTCAGGACACCCAACAAGCCCCCCCACGCGACTGCACTTTGAATTTGAGTCGATGGGGAGTCGGGTGCACAAGGGTTTTGACCCACGCACCGGTCTGTCCGCATAATCTTCTTCCAATACTGCAAATGGCACAGCTCAGCATTTTCTTCTCCATCCGGTACTGATCGATCGGTTCTCCTCGCCGGTCCTGATGGGAGTATTGGGCGGTACACAGGGCCCATCACGTCTCTGCTCCCGGTCTCCGGATCGTCCTCCTTGGCCCGTCTCCAGGTTTTCTTTCTCCTAGGACGACAAAGGAAGAGCGGCAATACCTACTCATAGACGTTTTTCCACCACTGTTGAGATAGTGGGACAGCATATGCATTTCATCATCACGAAACATTACATTCTTATTTTGAAAAAAAAACAGTATAACTAAGAGACAGTTTCATGCAAATCACAATATTTTAGAGACTAGATGTGGTATGTTTTATGATTGGAACTGAATTAGTCTGAGACAGTACCCGCTAGGATTCCAGAGGATTCCTCCAGTTGTTGTAGAGCGTGCCTGGGATGGCAACATTTCAACTGGTTTATGTGGACCCACTTGTCTTCCCCCGCTGCCAAAGGACCTTTGGGGATGTGGATTTTGTAGGCCACAGGGGAGATTTTGTCGATGATCTCAAAGGGTCCCTTCCATGTAGGCAAAAATTTGCGCTGCTTGGCCTGGTTCCTTTGGAAGTTGTATAGATAGACCCGGTCCCCCACCTGATATTCCTTCCTGGAAGTTTTCAGGTCATAATGGGTCTTCATGCTATCAGCCGATCTTTCTAGATTCCGCTGAGCGTAAGCAAAAGCATGTTGGAGGTGTTTCCTTAAATTCTCCACATACTCATGAGTAGTGGAGGCATTTATCAGTGTCTGCTCTTGGGTCCTGTAGAGCAAATGCTGAGGAAGCACCATCTTGCGCCCAGTCATCAACTCAAATGGTGACATTTTGGTTGCAGATGAAGGGGTAGATCTGATGGCCATTAGGACCAGAGGTAATCGGATATCCCAACTTGGCCCAGAATCTGCCACAAACTTCTTTAACATGCTCACAATGGTTCGGTTATATCTCTCTACTGCCCCAGAAGAAGCTGGCCTGTAAGCAATGTGTAGCTTTCTCTTGACCCCCAGTATCTCCCACATCTTTGTCATTACTTCACTGGTGAAGTGGCTACCCCTGTCTGACTCAATCCTTTGAGGTAGACCAAAACGGGAAAAGATGTGGTTAATCATCAAGGCAGCTGCCGTTTCTGCCTTGCAATTTGGGGCTGGGAGACATTCCACCCACTTGGTAAACAAGCATGTGACGGTCAACATGTACTTATTCCCCCTAGCAGAGCGAATCACGGGGCCTACAAAGTCGATTTGTAAATCTGACCATGGCAGTGTCATCCCCCTCTTTTGGAGAGGCGCACGGTGCGTGAGGGAGGATGGCTGAAATTGTGCACACACAAGACACCCCTTCAAGTATTGGTCGAGGTCCTGCCCCATGTGTGGCCAGTATGCAACCTCTCTTAAGATTTCCAATGTTGTGTGAAACCCCCTGTGACCGGCAGTGGCCGCATCATGGGCGTGACTTAACATCAGGCTTCGGAATGAGGTGGGAACCACCCACTGATCGTGGCCAGCTTTGGATTTCCTTACCAGCAAACCGTCTTGGATCCGGAAGATTTTTGGACATTTCATCAACACTCTTAGGTCCTCTTTCCCAATATAATCGGTATCCGTCAGGGGAAAGTTCTCAGGGTCCTCAAGGTGCTGGTAAAATTTACCAATTATTGGATCCCCCTTCTGAGCAGTAATCAAATCAGCATCAGGGGTCTCCTTACTCCATTGTGCAATTGAAAGGTCGTTGTGAGCATTTGTCTGGGACCTAGTGATAGCAGTGACCTGGATTTCCCCCAACAGGGACTCAATCTCAATTAGATCCCCTTGGATGGCCCCGGTTTTGGCCAGCTGATCAGCTAAATCATTTCCAGTTTTGTCTGGTCCCTCTACTTTGGAATGACCCTTGATCTTCTTCCAATAGATGGTCATTCCCTTCGAGGTGACCAGATCATCAATGTTTTGGATCAACTTCCCATGTTTCAAGGGTTTGTTGTTAGCACATAACATGCCTATGGTTTTCCAATTAACCAGGTGCTCCACGAACCCGTTCCGTACATAATCCGAATCTGTGATTATGACCAGTTCGTGGAGTTGATGCTGGACAGCAGTGAGGATGGCCTGATGCACAGCCATCAATTCTGCCACCTGACTACTTCGGGGACCAATTTTGTATCCAGCGGAGGGTTCTGGGGACTCATTCACCCATGCATTCCCTACGCCGGCCACCAGTTCTTTCTCCCCGTTGTTGTCAACATGGTAAGAGCATCCATCCACATACACAGTGGGCATTCCCTCACACTTGTCTTCTTCAAAGACTTTGTGGGGGGAATTAAGGTATGCCTCCATGTTGTCCTTTATTTTTAGACTTTCGTCCTCGAGACAGTTTTCTCTGGCACAATCATGCAAGTCCGCCAGACCTTGCGCGAGGGGACTCTTCTTGTTTTGGCCATATCTGACCTCCACAGGAAAGCCTTGCATTGATAGAATCCAGGAAGTAATTCGGGAATTACTCACATTTCCGGCCCGGATTCTGTCACTTTGGAGATATTGCAGAGGCTGGTGTGGAGTCTCCACTATGATGTGTTCCCCCTGGATAAACGGGCGGTAATTCTTCAATGCCCACACCGTTGCCAGGAGTGCCTTCTCACAATCGTTGAATTTTTCCTCCACAGAGGATAAAGTTTTGCTCGCATAGGAGATTACTTTATTGACCTTGTCATGCTTTTGGTATAATACGGCCGTCAAGCACGTATCAGAGAACCCCGTCTCCAGGAAGAACTCCTTGTTTCTGACAGGGTAAGCTAGGCAAGGCGCTTGTGAGAGGCTTCTTTTGAGTTGTTTTACCGCCTCGGCTTGTTCTGGACCCCATTCCCACTTGACCCCCCCCCCTTCAGGAGATGAATCAGGGGTCTGGTGATCTCTGCGTAGCCCTCAATGAACTTTCTGCTGTAATTAGTCAGTCCAAGGAGGCTCCTTAGTTCTCGCAGAGTTGTGGGGTCTTTCAGTTTCTGAAGTGCTTCCACTTTCTTTTCTTGGGGACAGAGGCCCTGAGGAGTAATCTCATGCCCCAAGAAATTAACACGGGTTCTACACCACTGTGCTTTCTGAAAGGAAAGTTTTGCTCCGGCGGCCCTCAACTGTGTCAGAACATAACGGATCTCCGCTATGTGTTCCTCCACAGATGAACTTTTGATGAGGACATCATCTACATAAGCCAGGTTACCCCTTGCACCCAAGTCGGGCATGGCCTTGTGTAGAAAAATGTTGAATTCATTGCCGGAGTTGAGGTATCCGAAGGGAGTCCGGGTCCAGGTGTACTGCTGGCCCCCAAAGGTAAAAGCCAGCTTGTATTGGTCCTCCCTACTGACAAGCACAGTCCAGTATCCATTGGTCAGGTCTATTGCTGTGAATACCTGTGACCCCTGGATCTGGGCCAGCCCTTGGTCAATGTAGGGCAGAGGCCATCGGGAAGTATGGACCCGTTTGTTGAGCTCCCTGAGGTCAGCACAGAGTCTCCACTGGCCGTTCGGCTTCAATATTCCCAGCACCGGATTATTGAAGGTGCTGTGGACTGGACGGATTATTCCCCGGGACTCAAGGTTCTTAATTATTTCAGTAAGGGACTCCATGGATGCGAGAGGCAAGCAATATTGCTTCACAAACACTGGGGTCATGCCAGGGTCCGTGGGGATTGTTGTTGTGTGGATGTCAGTGCGACCACAGTCATATGAGTCTACCGCAAAGAGATCTTGGAAATCCAAGAAAACTTGTTTCAACTTTTGCTTTTGTTCCAGAGTCACACAGGCATCAGCTAGGTTGACTCTCTCTTCCACCATCTGCCTGAAGCCTGGAAAGACTTCTGGTCTGGCTATCTCCGCGGCCTCCTCCAGCTGGGTGGAGAAGTCCCTGGTCAGAGTGCTGATTTGGACCGGAGGCTTCAGGTGGGAAAGGCAGCCCTCATGGACCTGGAAAATCACCTCATCCCTCCTGAAGTCACAAGTCACATCTTCCTTACCATAAGGGCAAGAAGTGTACACCAGGAAGTTCCCCCCATGCCGGGTAAAAATCCTGTCTGGTGTTGTATTGTCCTCACTGTCACTGTCAAAACAGTCCTTGGGGATTGGTCCTAACAGTTCGTTACCTAAATCAATGGAAAAATGTCGGTCATCAACCGCCATTCCAATAATGGTGCCTGCGGCTAGAGTAATACTCTTTAAGTCGCTGTTATCCACCTCTATTGGAATGGTGTCATGTTCTATGTTGACTAATGGAGTTGGGTTTACCCCCAACCCTTGCTGTTGGAGAGAAGCATTTAGATGTATGTAAGCATCAGGGTTTTTCAACTCTTGTCCCCTTTTAACTTTCACTTCCAGGGAGAATTGTCGGGTCCTTTCTGGGATGGTGACTTCCTCTTTAACCTGAATTTCAACTGCATAAGGGAGCAATTGAGCTGACCTAAATGCTTTTTCTGGATCATCAAAGCCCATGGGATTATCCGTTAATCGGAACCAAGCTTTGAAGTTTATTAGGTCCAAACTAATGGCAAAGCGATTGAGAATGTCACTGCCTAAGTAAAAGGCGGCAGGGACGTCTTGCAAGACCCAACAATTGTGGACTATGCTCTTGTTGCCAATGGAGATTTTGAGCATACACCTGCTTGGCAGGAGATGTTTGGAATTAGGTGCTTCCAGGTCCATTTCCCATTTGTCCATCAGTTTGAATGTGGGAATGGCTGGATCTTTTGGGAGTTGGCGGAACATGGCTTCGCTGATGAAGCTCTTACCGTTGTTCACACACACTCGAGCGAGAACAGAGTCCTTCCCATCATTTAACTGAACAGGGATGAACAACTGCTCTCCAATTTGCTGAATATCAGCCAGGCTCTGAGCTGATTTCACATCTTTCTGGACTATAGGAGTGGGAGTTTCTGATTGTGGATTAGTATAGAATTTCAGAGTGTTTCCTTCCAGCGTGGAATACCACCTTAGACTGGAAGGAAGGTTGATTTTCAGAAATAGAGAGGACCCCCCATCACCAGTCTGTTGTCCTACTGCTATTACTGTCACGTCTGGAATTTGGTTGTTCTGGAAGTGAAATTCTACTTGGTCAGATTTTTGTTCAACCATGTGGCAGGTGCCGTTTAAACTAACATGGTTGACACTCTGTTTTAATTTTATTGGTCGGCTAGTCTGGGTCCAGAGGACCTTGTTTACGCAATCTATTAGGGGTGACAACCTTCTCAGGAGGTCATTCCCTAGTAAACAAGGGGTGCCCTCTGGGGTCACTATTATGACCGGGTGTTTCAACTTGTGTCGCCCAATTTTAATGTCCAAATCTGCCGTCCCCTCGACGGGAATTTCCTTCCCGTCAAAGTTCTGCAGTTGTCCAGGAAGAGAGGTGAGAGGAATTTGGTAATTCTCTCCCCTTCCTGCATTCAGTTCATCAAAGGCCCTTCTGGACAGAAGGGTGGCTTGAGATCCAGTGTCCACCAGTGCCAAAATTGTACCCTGCCCCTGTACTTGTACCGGGGCATAGTATCTTCCCTCCTTCTCCTCAAGGGGGCACAGATAATGCACATTTTTGGACAACTGGTGGGCTAACTTTCTGGTTTTGGACATCGCTAGCGAAGAGATTTGGGCAGAATTCTGTGGAGAGCCTTGGGAATCTGAAAGAAAAATTTGGTAACTGGAGATCAGAGCCATTGTGGGTTCCCCTGGCTCCGGTTCTGGGCCGCCGTTTCCTTTTTGGAGGCAGTCACCAGGATGGGTTTGAACCAGGGGATTTTCTTGCGGTTGGTTCTGGGATGAGATGGTGGGCGGCGGTAGCTCAGTCTCCACCTCTCCCCAGTCTGGATTTGCATCCCTAGGGACCCATTTTTCTTTGGGAGGAGTTCCCCCCTCTCTGAAGGAGAAGATCCTTTTCCCAGGATCCTCTGAGGATCCCTCTCCCTCAAATTGGAAGATCTGTACCTCCTCCTCAAACTGAGTCTGTTTGGGTCTTTTGTTTCTCCTACCCCCCCTCTGCTCCTTAGGAGGCAGACTTTCAGGGGCAAGAGATTTTGTTTCCGGTTCCTGGATTTCCAGGGGCTGTTTACAAGTGAGGAAGGAAGCTTCCTCCAAGGCTTTACACCCCCCTTCCCTTTGTGCCTCCTCCCTGGGAACCGGTGAGTTATCGGGGTGCTGCCCCCGTCATTGTTCTGGAGCACCAGGTCCAGAGTTGGGTGCGTTCTGCGCTGGCACGCCCATCTGAGGGTTCTGCTGAGGCCTCAGTATGTGACCCAGATCCCGCGCCATGTTTTGAACCTGGCGCTCTAACTGCGAAACCCGCTCAGGCTGATACGGGGCCCTGTTTTCTCCCCTGGGCTGATCCCGGGAAGAGTAGCTGTCCCTCCTCTGGTAATACCCCGGGTTGGGAAGATTTGGGTACCCCTCCACCCTTGGCCTCCCCTCTCCCGGATTAGGTTGTCTGGGCTCAGGGAATTGCGGAAAGAAGGATGGATGATTTTGGGGCTGAAAGTCGGGTGGATATCTGGGGAAAAAGTTCTGCCCAGGGTTTGGTAAATTTCTGCCCTCCTTTGGGAAGTTTGGAGGGAAGTTCCCTGGGTTTGGTGCTTGGCTGGATCCCCCCCCTTGGGCTGGAGGAGTCCACACATAACCCAGGATGGGTCGATTTCCCTTGTAACGGGGACTTACATAATCAGGAGAGCGAGGGACCCCATTGGGGCTGCCTCCCTGGCTCCCTGTCTGTGACTGGCCCGAGGACCTTCTGGGCCTAGCATTATTAGGTGCAGGTAGGTTTTTAGGCCCCCCCATCTCCAAATCCAAAACGGGGGTGACCTTTACCTCTGCCACCTTGGCAGCAGCAGGGGTGCTGTTGGCTTTGGGGTTTTTCTGGGCATTACTTTTGCTATCTACCGGTTTCTGCACCTCATAGATCCGGGTAGCCTGTTCAATGACCCAGTCTAAAGATCTTTTCTCGTGAAAATCCCTCACGAGCTGGGTCATGATATATTTGGGCAAGGCATGGAAAAACGTATTAATGAATTCTCTGCTATCCGTGCGCACCCTTCTTGTGGTCTGTGCAAAAGCACGCTTTAACTCCTGCACAAATTCTTGTGGGGCCTGATCCTCCCCACATTGCAAATTGTAGGCTGCCTTGCAAGCCTCTTGAGGATTTCTGTGAACAGAAAAATGTTTCAAGATGGCCGCCTTATAGGTGGACCATCTTAAATGATTTTGGTCCTCCAGCCCCGCAAAGAAACTGAAGTATTCCGGGGAGAAGGTCCACTTTACATATTGAATACAGCTTTGGCTGTCCTTCAAATGGAAAGTCTCCATCATTTGTTCAAACAACTCTAAGTGCTCCCAAACAGAATACTTAGCGTTCTTATGGTAAGGCGTGATGACGCTCCTGATCGCCTTAATCTGCTTTAAGGGGTCCTTAAGCAAGGCCCTTTTTGCCTTATTGGCCTTTTTGGTTCGGGTAACCCTTGTCCATTCGTCCTCGGACTCAGAGGCACTGCTCCCAGAGGTTCCTGTCTGATCTTCCAGGTGTTCCCGGATTCTGCGAGCCTGGGAATGGCTGGCAGAATGTGGGGACCTGGTCTCCTGTGTCCCGCGCAGTTCAGAGGAGTCTTCAGATTCCTCCTTGCTGCCAGGATTTGCTGGGTACCCCCCCCACTGACCTAACTGGGCAGAGGTTTTCAGGATGCCCTTAATGGGCCTATTCTCCCGGGGTTCCCCACTAAACTGTACTGTACTTGGGTGCCCATACCCGGATGCCCACCCCTCCATTCCTGAGTGGTACTGGCCTATGAGCCCCATACTTTTAGCTGGATAGTAATCTGCCATCCCTGTGGCCCTGTGCTCATGTGCACCAGGGGACATGGGGGTGGCAGAGTCCAGGGACTGATAGGTATGAGGGCCTCTGGTACTGGGGCTCCTGAGGTTATGCTCCTGAGTTTCCATTTCCCAGCGAACCTCATCTCTATCCGCCCCTGCTCCCTGTTGCAATGCAAGAACCTGCATTTGTGCCTTCAGTTCCTCAGTTAAGGCCTTACTAGACTCTATCAGTCTCTCCTGCATCGCTACCTGTTGTTGGAGTCTATCATTGCGCTGGCAGAGAGCCTCATTCTCTCTCTGTGTTTCCAGATTGGTCCTGGAGCACTGGGCCAGTCTTTGCTGCAGGAGGGTTACCTCCTGAGCTGTGTCCCTATTGGCCTGCTCCTTTCTTGCTAGAGTATCCTCCACCCTCCTGGTGTGCTCTAACAAGTTCTGGTGTTCTTTTTGGAGGTCACCCAGTCCCTGGTGGGCCAGGTGATTTTCTTCCATTTTCCTTTTTAAATGGCAGACTTCCTGGCCTAAGGCGTCTCTTTCCTGACTAAGAGCCTGCATTTGTGCCGCCAGGTCGTCCCTCTGCCTTTGAAAGGCACCAGCTTTCTGGCGTTCTTCATCAAACTCTGCCTGGGTATCCAGGTCTTTCAAAATCAGCTTGTTGCTCTCTACCTTCACTCTATCTAGATGACTTTGCAGGGTGGCTACCTGCTCCGTGCATGCCCTGTTAAAGTCTAATTGTTGCTCCAGCTTTTTCTGGCTCTGCAGTAAGGAGTCCAAACTGTCTTGGTGCTCCTTCTGCAGGGCCAGAAATCTAGTATCCTGGTCAGCCTTTTCCTGTTGCAGTATATCCATGTCCTCTTTTATTTTAATGATATACTGCCTACTATCATTTTCTGACTCCTGGCTCCTCTGCAGCCTCTGCTCAGAAGAGTCCAGATCAGATTGGGCCTTCTGTAATGCCATCTGTTGCCTATTTGCCAGATTTTGGCTTTCAGCACATCTATCCTGCATGTCTCCCATATATAGGTACAGGTATGCTGCTATCCTGGCAATCTTATTGTGTTCCTCTTTGGCTTTAGGAGCCATATATAGTTCACTCAGGGCCACATGTAAGGGACCCTGATCTCTATATATATCTGACCCTGTTTCAGTGACCTGTTGTGTGATGGCCTGCAACCACTCATCCTGGCCCTGTTCGGTCCATTCACCTCTCACAAATAGCTTATGCAAGAGGTGCTCTCTGGCTATTTTCATGTCTACTAAGGTCGTCATTCTAGAGATTGGTCTCTGTCCTGACTTACAGAAGTTTGTATTTTATTTTTGCAGAACAGAACTTTTCTTGGAGTGTCCCTTTTGAGGAGTGCTTTACAGCGTAACACAGCGTGGTGATCCGACCGGATATGTGTATCTGGTCAGCTGGCACGCTGTATTAATCTGCACAAATGGTAAATCTAACCCAAACGTCCAGCCCGAGCCCCCAATTCGTAAGCGGATTCAATTCAACACTACAGCTAAGTCAACGCCTAGTCTATAATACTGAATGAAAACCCTTATTGATATATCTTTATGTCCAGTTCATGCGTTCTGGATGACTACCCCTATATAACACCCCTCTGTTGGAATCCCCCTGACCCCACTGAGCCAAGAAGTAGTTCTGTTTTGCAAGTTAAAAGGTTTAATTGATAATTTAAACAATAGATATAGATATCACGCTTTATAGTAAATTAATAATTGAATATCACACTTAATCTGATATGATAAATATTAACAACAGAGAATCTGGCACTAGCACACTTCTTGATAATCACTAAGGAGTTGACATGAAATGGATAAGATAGCAACAATACTTTTATGGTTTCAAATGGATGCAATGTGGAATGAAATGCAGTACAGAAAATAACTTGATAGGATTTCAGCAAAGACAATGTAATCACTTTCTTGTACAATTCACCCCCCTTTTATGCAATGCAAGGAAATGGAAGGAAGGCACACAGTTCTCAGAAATGCAATCAAATGTGATTCAGTTCAATCCCCCCCAAGCACGCTTAAAGAAAACAGATAGGAGTTTTGAAAACACAGGCCCAAATGCTTTTATATGTGCTAGCAATGGATGAGAAATATGCTGGAAATGCTTTTAATTCCCTTTCAGAGGTTCAGGGTGAGTGATAGCTACTCTCTATGAATTCAGGATCACCTTAACAATGCTTTAGTAGTAACTAGCAGGTAACAAAGTTTTTGGCAAGGAAAAACAAAACTGCTGTCTTTTTACACGTGTAGAAATTTGCAAATCGCGGTAAAATATGAGCGATTAAATAAAGGTCGTTTTTCGGATTTGGAATGTTAAAGTTCAAAAAGACAAGTGCAGCTTGCAACTAGAAAATGACAAGTGACAGCTTTACAAATGACAGGTGACAGTTAGGAGACAGTTCTACTTAGATTAAACTAGATTGAATTATATTATTTTAACTAGGAGATTGGTTCTGCACAGTTTTCTAGGTACTCACACTATATTCTTGAGTGAAATGGGCCTCGCCATGGATCTGGTCAGGTTTTTAGACGGGACTCTGGTCTCTGCACTTCACAGTGATCTGGGTCTGCTCTCTCTCTGGATTCTGAAGATTGAGGGATTTAAAGTCTGGATCTTTCTGCACAGCTTTCTCTGGAGATTGATGGAGGTAAAGTATGGATTTTCCCGGCAGAGCTTCCAGCTGCAAATGGATTTGAAAGTCCCTATCTGTCCTGTCTGTCTGCTTTTATGTATTTTGAGAGTTGGTGTGTATGCAGCATCACTAGACCCTACCCCTCTCCACTTGCCATTGGTCCAGCTTTCATTTCTCCCCTGATTGGGGGAGCTAAGTTGTGTCAGAGTGATGTCAGCCATTTATGATCTCTTGAAAAAACTCCCCTGTCATCTGTGCACCCAAATCTATATATGATCAAAACACATATTTCACAGTTACACAGTAGTTTGAAATTACATACCCATGTCACAGATCACATGAGGTATACTCTGTCCCAAATCTGCTGTTTCTAAGAGCTTGCATTGAGAAATGGCACATATTTCACTTTTTAACGGATTTTGCAATTTCTGACATTGACCCAAATTGACATACATGTGCGCAGGGAGTATGGACATTAACTGATGAAGTTTCAGATTTTTAACATGCACACATTTAGAGTAATATCTTCTTTTCCGCTAAAACCCCCCTGAACATACCACCGGTTCTAAAAACCTCTTAAACTGTGGGCAGAAAAATCACAAGAATTATGGTATCATTTATAAAATTTTCACATGTCCGCTCTATGAATGATCCATCTTTTTAAAGTTATGTTCTGGCTCCAAAGGGGTGTGGTTTACCCTCAGCACAAGGTTGAATTTCTGGTTTTTCCAGTTCTGCCAAGCCAGCTTGCTCTCACAGGCAGTGCTCCTCCCCTTTCCTTCAGGAGGAAGCCACTTTTTATGACCATTTACGACTCCTGCCATAAACCATCTGCCTGGGTGAAGGGGGTTACATTGTTCAGAGCTCCTGTATTCTGTAGGGGGCTCCCCTTAATTCAATTATCAGAGAGATGGTATATCCTTAGTGTGGCCAGCAAAAGGCAGATAGGCCTGGGAACACAGTTGTGACTCAAGTTTCACTCCTGATGGGGGTAGCTGTCAAGCAAAATCAAGTTCCTTAAGCCAGACTTTCAGCTAACTGTCATGTTTTTTGTTGCTTTTTAAATTAACTTGCAATTTTACACATGCAGCTAGAATGCTGATTCTAAGTGCAAAACTATGACATTTCAACAGTTACAAAGGCATGTGACACCAAACATAGGTCACTCATTTAATCTAAATATTTTCGATTTTAGTGTCTTTAAATCCAGTGCAACTTAAACTGCTGACTCCATAGCAGTTTTGTTATAAGCATTGTTTTGGGCTCTTCATTTCCCAGATTTTGTAGGCACACAACACTCCATTCTACCAAATGTCTGCTGGTGTCCAGTGAGCTTTTAGATGTGTTGCAATGTTTAAAATAGACATTTTGAGCCTGCCTTCAGAGAAACACAGGGTGGTTTTAAAGCGCTTTGAAGATAACCGGCGCTACTGTTTTTCCTTTGGCAACCCATTTCCCTCATGGCAACCCGGCCTATCATTCTCGCACTGGTGGGTGGCAAGTGAGGCAACCATTTTGGTGTGCGCACAAACTGCGCAGCTTTCCTGGATTTCGGCGCACATGTGGGTTTTCCGCCATCTTGAATTTTCTAAGCCCACAGCACCAAATGTTGTAGCATGATAGCTTAAACGTGGGTCAGGACACCCAACACCTGGATGGCCGTGAACGGGCTATGCCTCAACATTGACAAGACTGAGCTACTCCTGAGTGGCTCCACTGAAACCCTAAAGAAACTTGACAAACAATTTCTCCATTTTACGATTGATAACATCAAAATCACAGTCTCTGAAACAGTAAAAACTCTTGGATTCTACCTAGATACAAACCTCTCTATGTCCAGGCAAAGCAACACCATCGCGTCTGCCGCAGCATGCCACGCCAAGCTGTTAAATGCAGCCAGACCATTCCTCTCCAAGGAAAACTACCTCACCATCGGCAGAGCTATAACAGGGTCCAGACTCGAATACTGCAATACCCTTTTTGTGGTCATGTCAGTAAAAAACACAGAGAAGCTCCAAATAATACAAAATAGCGCCCTCCATGCAGCCATTGCTATCCATAGAAGGGACCACATGCCTGCTGTCAGGAGACAGGCATACTGGTTACCCATCAAGGAGCGCATCCTCTTTAAAACCCTGGCTCTAATGCACAAATGCGTCAAATGGCCCCCCTCTACCTTACCCAAAGAATACACAGAGCTGTATCCTCCAGACCAACCAGAACGCAGTATGCCAACATGCTCACAGTACCGAAAATCAAATGAGTCAGAGCGGGCGGTGACACCTTCGCTTACATAGCAGCTTTGCCTTGGAATGCCCTTCCACCGTCCCTAAGAGCTGAAACCTCCCATTTAGTCTTCCACAAAGCTATCAAGACACTGCTCTTCACCTAATCCCGACTATGTTCTATCTGTATACAATGGTTTCACTATGCCTGCCTGCACTGTATGTATGATGTTTGCAAAGATCCTACAATGTCTGACACATGCCTCATGTTACTAAGTTCATCACCTGTAACAGCGTCTCGATGCCTAAGGGCAGTTTGTGCGCTATACATATTTAAAAACTAAAATAAATAAATAACGGAGATGAGGAAAGTTGCACTTACCCGGTGCAGATCGAACGTGTACCACAGTTACAAAACTGAGTTAAGCACCAATCAATATGAATGGGGTTTTTGATTCAATGTAAATGCTCATTGCCCTATATTATCTGCAGCACAGGGGAGCCTTAGAGAGCACCACAGCGTGATGACAGATCCCCAGTACAGCTGTAATGCTGAAGATGTGTTCAGCTTGCAAGGCTGCCCCAGAGTGCTCTCCTGTATGTGGCAGAGGATCGAGTGACAATAGGTTTAACACACTGCAGACGCACCAGCGGAACAGATCGAGCAATTACGAGCTCTTTCATCACATATGACCTTTCCCTGATGAAGGCCTTTTTTCATTGGTGTCTCCGGGGTAGAAGCAATGTTACACCAATCCAGTCTGAGAAGACGTATTACATTAAATATAGGACATATCAGAAATTAGATAAAGCGGCTGTGATTTGCGATGTTTCAAATAGCGATAGGTCTGAAGTTGACCTGATTAAGAATAAATAATGGATTTGACTAATTCCTGGTTCATATGGGCATCGTCACATCGCTCCATTTTTGTTTCGCTTTAAGGCAGCACTGCCGCAGCTCTAATTTTGTATTTGTTAAAAAGGTCACCACGGTTTAGGGCCCTGATCTCCATAACTGTAGCTTTGAAATTAAGTGCGTGTACGTTGCAGCATTGCTGGCCGTGGGGCAATCGCAGCAGAGGCACGTTTCTCGTTGTCGAATTGTTCAAGTCTAAATGCATTTTGTGTGGTACTAACAGCCAAAATAAGGTGGGAAAAATATGCAGCATTATAAGTACTCCTACGTCGTTATATGGCGGGATGTCGATCAGAGCCATCATAAGCAATTTTGGGGCCCTGGGCACGGACATCTTTGGTGCCCCCCTCCACCAAACCAAAGGAATGAAGGGATCAAGAATACTGGTCACGCCCCCACCCACACCCGTCGCGCTCACAACCTATAGGTTGATATGCTGTCTCGCAGCATATTAGCATAATAAGCAGGTTTACTCCCTTTAAGTCCCCTTAGCCTTTTCATTCAGAATGATAAACAAGTAGCATTTGAAGACCAACATTAGCAGTCTACAAAGAGGTTACTTATTGTTCTAGTATAGGATACCTTTTATCAATAACATCCAGGAAGGTATGCAGCCTGTAGTATTAGCCAGGACTGTATTTAAAAGGTACATGTAACCCATAATAGACAGGGAACTAAGATTAGCTGCCTCACAGAATGCAAAAGTGCTCATGCATGGATAGAGACCACCAATTGGAAGGAAGGAGAACACTACACATACCGTAGCATGGATAGTGGAGGCAGATTAGAAGCTACCAGGAAGGTGTCTTTATCCAGAAAGACTAAGATTAGAAGTGGGATATGGTTTTCAAATAGTGTTGCCATTAGATATCAAAGGAACAAATGCCTGTGGTGTGCGATATACATATCCTGACGAAGGCTTTTATGAAGATCATACCATGAGAAGGAAATCAGTCTGAATGGGTGACAATTTTGAAAGGTTTAGGGACTGACAATATTGAGAGGTTAGGCAATACAAGATTAAATGAGATGCCCAGGATCACACATTGGTTAAAGGGTGAAGGGGTAAAGCTGGGATTTGTGCCAATTCTGCAATTTCTGCATTTGAAAACCTTCTTTTCCAGTTCTTACCATGAACTAAAACAATCTCATTTTATAATAAAATGGACTTCGAAAGTACACAAAACACATTACCAAACATGACCATTTTAAACAAAATATTATAGAGGGGTGTTATGCAAAATGGAAATTATTCTAGTTTCATTCTCTCCATCATCAAGGGAAGTATAGAAGAACCAGCATATCAATTTATGTGATTTAACACATTTAATCTGAGTTTGTCTTTCGTATTTTAAAGCTTAAAATACTTCCAAAACAATGGCTTGTGAAATTTTAATTTATAAACATGCAAAAAAACCTTTGTCTTTTACCAAAAAGAAAACAGTTTTTGTGTCAAACAATCAGACCTTAAAATATCCTCACCTGAGGCCTGCAACATATGGTCTGCTCTCTTCTGTCTACCACCCCTTCCACCCAAATGGCCTACATGAGAAGAAAAGAGGATAGCTCATGTGCAACGTGCTTGCCTTGGAAGCAAGACGTCACGGAGCACCCCAGGTTAGATCCCTGTGTCAGCGCTTAGAAATCTCTGGTTATTAAGCGCGTTATAAATAACCTATCATATATCACATATCAAATAATGGGTTAAACTATACCAACAGCATGCAAGAAGGTAAACCTCACAGAAGACAGCACAGTAATGTAAGATATATTAGATGATTTGACCAGGATCACTGTATCTATCGTCTGCTGGCAAACCATAGTCTTGAATTTGGATACTTAGTCACCTCTTGGACTAACAGTTTATACCATCGTTGGAGGCAATTGCCTAGGTTTTACAACACTCCATCTGAACAAACACATTTCTAAACTTTCACCATATGGATGATATGGTAGTTTTTATAGAAATCCCCAGCTGGTGCAGGTACATTGCTGATAATAGCAGATGTTGTTCTGCAAAACCAAGTTCATATGCAGGCAGGTTTATAAACTTCAGACATAGGAAAGGCTCAGACAGCCTTGCTGGAATGTGATATTCTAATTGTGCATATGAACACATATCTTTGCAATGGCTGCTTCACACACTGAGCTAACTTCTGAACCACTGTCACTCAATTTATCAATATGCATTTCACCATTGCCTATTGCACATGATCAACATAATTCCCACAGGAAGGAAAGAATGCTACAGAGTTATGCCGTACGGAACACACAAAATACGTATAACACAGTGAACACGGAAAGCAATACATGATGAATTGATCAAGGCAGAATGTACTTGTCAAAACAGAAAGGCAATGAGTTTAGAGCCTCAGCAGCAGCCCATAAAATATCCTGATGTGTGCTATTTAAGACTGGTGAACAATGAAATCTTCTTCAGATCAGCTAGCCTTGTGGGGCCCCTCTCTAAAGTGGGGGTCTTGGGCAAGTGCCCCTTTTGCCCTCCCATAAAGACGTCTCTGATGTCGATGTATTGAGGTCTCAGAAGTATGTCAAGGGAAGCATCACTGTGATAGAAAATAAAATATGCTTTTTTGTTTATTATTCCTTTACGTTTTACTGGTTTTTGTAATATTGAGTCAGAAGAATAAGCAAACGAAGTGTATTTTGAGTTAAGTAACCCTACCTACGTACCTGTCAATTCACCAGGGGTCAAGAGAATTGCAAGAAAGGGAAACAGTCGCAGAGTGAAATAGTAGGCCCCACCAAAAATCCAATTTGTAGTGCTGTACTGTACATATTTCGAGCCCAGGTAAGTCAAGGCCTAGTATTACTATCCCAATATATTTTTATTGCAATGCTGATCGCAGTCAAATTGTAGACATGTGTAATGCAAGTATTCAAACCGGGAAGGGCATGTTTCTCAAAGTAATCTGTGCAGGTGCAATGCGAGGTGCTGTAGATGCACGTCTTGACGCGTGTACATTGACATTTGGAAAACCCTGAAGATCATAGAATCTAAAACGGGGTGAATAGGGGCCTTTCTGGTGCGTCATTTAAGAGCTCTAATCTTGGAGCTGTTAGCCATAGTCTGGAGCTGTGAGCTTGGAGATGCTAGCTTAGTGGGAGGGTGTGAGTTACTTATTCGGGATCTTAGGGGACAACTGTGATCAACGCAGCATTACCTGGTCCTGAACGGGTGCCACAGAATCCCAGATCCTGCAGGGACTCCAACAGATGAAATGCTAGTGGGCAAAATATCACAGAATCAAGAAGAAAAATTGCAGGCTTATATCGGGGAACCTCGAAGAGGCAGAGTGGAAGATTGACACAATATTACAAAGGCGAGATTCAATGTGGCAAAGCTCCAAGAAGCAAAATGCCACAGTGGGAGGATGTAACCGCACCCTACAAAGTGGCAGACTCACAATTGTGTACACTTCGAGAGACTAAATGACAGGCTGGAAAAATATAGCAGTGGTGAGAGATTCACAGTACCAGACCCATACTGGTAACACTGTCAGAGGCAAAATGCAAGTGTGTCAAAATACAACAATGGCAAGATTCAAAGTAGCAGACCTACATTTGGGATACTCTCGGTGGCAAATGTGGCAGAATATCACAGTGGCCAGATTGGTACAATGCCATCACCGCACATCCCATTACTGCGCATACAAAAATGTCGAATTTCAGGAAGACTCTCGGTGGCAGAATGCAAGTGTGGCAAAATATGACAGTATCAAGATTCAAAATAGCACACCTATACCGGGAAACAGTCTCGGAGACAAATAGCAAGCCTGGCAAAATAAAACAAAATGGAGGGATTAAACATGGCGGATTTACATCAGGAAACTCCAAGAGGCAGAGTGGAAGAGTGACACAATATCGGAGAGGCGAGATTCAAAGTGGCAAACTTACATATGCAAAATTCCAAGAAGCAAAAGGCTAGAGGGTGAGGATATCACATCACCCTACAAAAGTGGTAGACTCACAATTGTGTACACTCACGGACTCAAAATGCCAGTGTGGCAAAATATAGCAGTGGTGTGATACAAAGTAGCAGACCCATATTGGGGACACTCTGGGAGGCAAAATGGAAGTGTGGCAAATATAACAGTGGCAAGATTCAAACATGATAAAATAACTTGTGTGCTAGACAATCTAGTCATCTAATAATACTTATCATGTTTGCTTTGCCATTGCACCGTTACTATGCATAAAGAATAATGCACACACGATAAACGTTATGTGGCTTGACTCTACTACATTGAATATAGGGTAGTCTAACTGCGTAATATCACTTATCATATCCATCCCGGGAGGATAGCTCAGCTGCAATGTGCTCGCCTTGGAAACAAGACTACACAAAGCAACACAGGTTCCATACCGGGTCTGTGCTTAGAACTCTGAGTAATAAGCGGGTTATACACAACTAAGACATATTCTGGTATTAGTGTGTGTGCGCTTTAAAAATGCAAAAAAAAAAAAAATATATATATATATATATATATATATATATATATATATATATATATATATATATATATATATATATATATATATATATATATTCGCTTTGCCTTTGATGCCAAGTGTGAAAATGCAATGCCACATCAAGAAAATATATGCAGACTGGCACAACTAATCTCAGTCTGCATTTACTTTCTTTTTTTTTTTAACAACTTTATTTATTTTGGTTTTTCAAAAATAGATACAAACATTCATGATATTCCCTCCCCCCAGCCCCCTAATATCCCAACATTGGATACGGTATAGCAAGTTCCAACAATTTGAGACTCCTGGGTCGCACCTTCTTCCAGTTCAGCTTGTGTATTTAAATAACAGAAATGCTGCGCAATAGTCTCGGCTTAAAGTACATTTGTTCTCTGTCATTTGTAAAGTCATGTCGTGGCATCCAGGTGTTCAAATATTTTGTGTAAGCGCCGTGGGATAAAGCAGTAGTCTTTTCCATGGCCATTACCCCCCATAGTCTCACCCACCACATGGCCACTATCGGACCTTGTTTATTCTTCCAAGTATGAGCCAGGGTTATTCTTGCAGCGCTTAGCATATGGGTAATAAGGTGGGCTTTGGACCAGATGTATCGTAGCATCCCTCCACTGTCTCCCCAAGTAGTACCACCATCGGGTTAAATGGTAATTGTGTCCCAGTTATCTCTTTGATGTGACGGAGGATTTCTTTCCAGTATGTTTTG
Source organism: Ambystoma mexicanum (assembly GCF_040938575.1). NCBI lineage: Eukaryota > Metazoa > Chordata > Amphibia > Caudata > Ambystomatidae > Ambystoma > Ambystoma mexicanum. The sequence goes on from NC_090940.1 coordinate 265,727,446, forward strand.
GCAAGCTGGCAAGACCACCACATGTGTATTAGATCACCTGGTTGTCCGCAACCTCTCCAGCAGGCCCTGGGGTAATCTGGGTTAATGGAATACATGCGTGCAGGTGTCATGTACCATCTTAAGCACATTTTGTATGCTGCTTCTTTAATGGAGGTGCATTTGGAGCTTTTCGCGGCTCTTTGCCAGATTTGGCTCCAGGTTTCGCTAGAGATGGGTTTCTCCATATCCGCCTCCCACCGCTGCATATAGAGGAGCGATTATTCAGGGTCTACTGCTCCCATTAAGCTATAAAGTCTCGACACCCCTTTCTTGGGTTGGCCCTCTTTTATCGTGAGCTCTAGTCCCACTGGTTCTCGGGTTGCCTTTTCTCAGACCTTTCTGTTAGAGATCCAGTGCCTTCATTCGACATAGTGAAACCTTTCAGTCTCAGGTATATTAAATTTAGCTTTGCATCTCTCAAAGGTTAATGGTGTGCCTTCCTCGTAGAGGTCTCCCATTACTAGTGCTTTCTCATTCCCGCACCATTGTACCCAAAAGTCAGACAGCATTCCGGGGGTGAAGTCTGGATTATGGACAACTGGTGTCAAGGGTCCCCCTCCAATTCTCACTCCTCTATTTCGTAACACTTTGTCCCAATACCATAAGGAGGCCTTGGTGGACTCAAGTAACACACCTTCTTTGTTTCTGTGTCATTCAGGAAGGACGGGGAGGTTATCTAGGGCTGCTCTAGTGCTTCTTTTTCAAGGGCCGTCCAGCTCATTTGGTTATTTCTGGGTGACCACTGTAGTATTGGAGCCAACTCCAACCATAAATATCTGCAGATTTCGGGGACTCCCAGCCCTCCCAGGAATTGGGGTCTGAACAGGACCTTTTTTGGGACTTGTGGTTTTTTCTTTTTCCAAATAAATGTCATTATCTCCCTTTGTAGTTTTTGGATTGCTGGGTTTGAGATGCGTATTGGTAGCGCTCTTACTAGATAGATGAACCTGGGGAGCAGGGTCATCTTTACCGCCATTATTCTTGCCAAACATAACAACTCCTGCGCCTCCCAGTGTTTTAGGTCCTCTGCTAGCTCTTTCAGCAGATCCGGGATGTTGGCCCCATATAGTTTCTCATATTTAGGGGCCAGTTGTATTCCTAAATATTTCACTGCTTTTTGTTCTCACTTCAGCGGGTACCTATCCACCCATTCTGTCACTAGCTCTGCTCTCTCAGTAATATTGAGTGCGCAGGATTTGTTATAATTAATATGGAATCCGGAGACCTTTGCAAACTCCGTTAAGAGGTCTAATGTTTTTTGGTAGCGAGTGTGTTGTATCTTTGAGGAACATGAGGATGTCATCCGCCTAAAGAGCTATTTTTTGAGGGTCCCCAGGGCCCGCTTCTACTCCTTGGATCTCTGGATCATCGCGGGTCTTTTGTGCTAGTGGCCCCATGGCCATGGTGAATATTAAAGGTGACAGCGGGCACCCTTGTCTTGTGCCCTTCTGGATAGGGATACTACCTGTGAACCGACCATTAACCATTAGGCATGTGGATGGGTGTGCAAAGTTGGCCATTACCATGCGTATGAAAATCGGGCTACACCCGAACTTTTCCAGCGTCATCTGTACGTACCTCCAATGTAGGCTATCAAATGCTCGGGAGGCATCTAGAGCTAAAACTGAGAATCGCTGTCCTGTTCTACGGCCCATTCGATTGTATTTATAACTCTGCGGATATTATCGTGTGTGTTTCTCCCCTGTATGAAGCCTGCTTGGTCGGGGTGGATTATCCCGGGCAGCACCTCCGCTAGTCTGCGAGCTAGGATCGTCCAGTAGATTTTTGTATCTCCATTTAATAACAAAATGGGCTGGTAACTTGCACATTCATTGGGGTCTCTGTCCGGTTTTAGTAGTAATACTGTGGTCGCCTGGCTCATATATCTAGAAATCCTACCGGTGTCGCGGATGGAGTTAAACAATTTCGTTAGAGGGCCTATCAGGGTGGTTCTGATCATTTCATAATATGCGTTACTAAGCCCATCTGGGCCAGGGGTTTTGTTAGTTTTCAGTGCTTTTATTACTTCTCCCACTTCTTCTTCCGTTATGGGGGCTTCTAACATTTGTCTATCTGAGTCGCTAATTTGTGGTAGGGTCATTTGCTTGAGGAATGTGGTTTGTTTTCTTCTCACCAGGTCTCCCTTTTTATGTTTTTAGTGTAGTAAGAGCAGATCCCTTCCTCTACTGCTTTCTCTCCCCATATTAGGTCCCCTTCTACATTTCGGAGTTGGATTATGCGGTTCTGGTTTTTCCGCTGCTTCAATTTAGCCACAAGGAATCGGTTTGCTTTATCCCCTATAGTGTAGTAAAATTGTTTGCTTTGTCCACCAGGTGCATTTCTAGGGCTGCTGTAGCTTTTTTCAATGCCCTCCACGCTCTCTGCGAACCTTTATTTTTGTACTCTGCTTTGGCCTCTGCCACTTGGGTCTCCATATCTCGCCTCACCCTTTCTTTTCTTTTGATGTAGTTTGCTGTGTGTGCTATGAATTCCCCTCTTACTACGTCTTTGCTTGCATATACTTTCTTAATGCATCATGACATTTTTTACTTGGCATTAAGGGTAAAGGAAACATGATAAGTGTTATTACGTGGCTAACTTGGCTGGTGGTGTCAGTGTGCATTCACCTTCTTACTGTGGCATGGCATTTGGTATTTTCTACTTGGCAACAAAGGGAAAAGCAAGCATGATGAGTATTATGATATAGCTCGATTGGCTCACATTGGTTGCTTCAGCCCAGCCATATATTCTTTGTTTTTCATGGCATTTGTGTACTTTGCATCAGGGCTAAAACCAAGCTTAAGTGTGATTATGTGGTACACAGGCCCATCCTGGTGGAGCAGTCTGGATATACTTTCTTTCTAAGGCAAGGCATTGTTTGCTGGCTCAGAGTCCTTATATGATAATACGGGCATATATTGGTGCAGCATGCAAGGACATGTGCGAACATAAGCAGCATGAATATGTTGTGTATACTGGCTTTGCTGTGGGCAAACGTATCATAAAAATGTGTTGGAAAATTGTCCTGTGCACTGTTGGCGATTTACATCTATTGGATTTTTTCATCTGCTACTATACAATACTGATTGCAAACTCTGGCTTTTTACCAAATTTCTCACAGAAGTGATGTAAAAACCACCATTTTAACCCATTATTTAAAAAAAATGTTCTTGGGCGGGAGAACCTTGTTTGGTTCGGGCTCCATTACTGTGGTCGGTCACTCCTGCATAATAGGGTTTGTTTGTTTGTTTGTTCCATTATGTATTTGTAATATGGGCCAGACCGAAGGTATCAGGGCGCAAACTGCATGAAAGTTTTCAGCTTATGGTTACATGGTTACATAGTTGCACAAATATAATGCAGTCAAGGAATTTGACTACAACAGCAAGATATAAACAAGATATGCACGTACAGTAAGCACATTACATAGAAAGAGAGGTCCGAGAACATATAGGGACAGTAATGTCTCTTAACAGTGCGAATGAGAGGGGATGGTAGGACAGTAACTGGCATGTATTTATTGGGCGTTTTCTTTGAATCAGTTGATAATGTTATGTTTGAAGTTGGCATGTTTGATCTGCCCTCAGAAGGGGGTAGGGAGTTCCAGAGCTGAGCAGCTTTGACTGGGAAACTGCTTCCTCCAGCTTTTGTCAGTTTGATTCTTGGTACAATCAAACAACTTGTATTAGCAGCTCTTGTGGGCTGGTTGGAGTATTTTCCATTAATTCTCCCGATGAGATAGCTGGGAGAAGAGTTGTTAAGGCACTTGTGAGTTAATGAGCCAGTTTTAAGCAGGATTTTGTCGCTGGTGGAGAGCCAATTGTTTTGTCTCCTTACCTCTGAAATATGCTCTTTCCTGGCTATGCCTAGTGCTGCTCTGAGAGCGTTATTCTGTAGAATCTGAATTTTTCTGACCATACGCTTGTTGGCACCAAGGTATAGGGCATTACAGTAGTCCGTTTTGGACAAGATTAGCGCTCTGGCCTGAGTAGTACAGCTGTTTTTAGATAAAAATGGTTTGCCAGCTCTAATCAGCTTACATGTATAAGCTGTGGCAGAGGCCATAGAATTAACCTGTTTGTCAAAGGTGAGGCTGGAATCCAGGTAAAAGCAAAAGGTTTGTACATCTTTGGCTGTGCAAGAGAAAGTTGAATGAACTCATCCAACTAAGTCTGGCGCTCTCTATGTTGGCTCTCATGGAGCTTGTTCAACAACTTAGTAAAAGTTTGTGTAATCTTGATTAAAATTCTTTGCAAGCTTCCTTATTGTTTATTTGGGTATTTAGTATTGTCCTTTAGTAATAATCGATGGATTCACAAATTGTAAACCGCTAGGTATTCAGACAAGAAGCAGACTTATTTGGTTTCTTGTGCAATTATTTTAATGCCAATGCATTTCGGAGTGAATCTCCTTATTCAGGGCGTTAACCACACGAATATAATCAAAAACTAATACATCAATTGGAAAACATCAAAGGATACATCAGTCACATGTTTGAGAAATCACAAATTCAATGTAGTGTATATGGGATAAAATTGTTTCACAAAAACATATACATTAATTCCATAATAGGCCATTTTGGTAATGATAATCCAGTATATAAGAAAATAATCAAATGTGTGCGTACATACCCATTAATAGCCAATTCCAAAAGTGAATTTATGAAGAGATGATTTTAGGGTGAAAAGAAACAACAACATGGCATCCTCTTTAGACATGTGTTACTACAAAACCTCATGGTAATAAGCATTTTGTTCACAGTACTTTATATGTCAGACGTAAAGTTAAATTGTACCTCTTTGACGACATTAATGGTTTTGCCATCAATGTTAAATGTTAAAGGAGGTGTATTTGTGAGCAAGTTTATTGAGATTAGGCGTAGTTACCAGAATGATGAGTTCAGTTTTGTCATCATTCAGGCATAGACCATGGACCGCCATCCATGCCTGGATGATGAGATACATTTTATTTACCAAGGCCAAATCCTTATCATAATCCCCAGTAAGTGGTATGAGAATCTGGGTATCATCTGTGTAGTTAGTGTAGGTGATACCAAGATGATCCAGATCATCAAAAAGGGGCTTGGTGAATATAATATACATTGTGGGTGTACTCGACAAGTAATGGGGATGGGTTCTGCTGCCGCTTATTGCAAGAAGACTCTCATAGTCCTGTTGCTTAGAAAGGATTGGATCCAGACTATGGCCTTTTGTGAGAAGTGTGCTGCTGAATCAAGATGGTTACATAGGACCTTGTTGTCCACCAAGTCGAACACAGCTGAGAGGTCAAGAAGGAGTAGTAAGGCAGATTTACCTTTGTCTCTCAGCTTGTCAATTTAAGCCTTGAGGTCAATCAGCGCTGTCTCAGTGCCATGTTGGGGCCTGAACCCCGATTGCCCAGCTCCTAGTAGTTGGTTGTGCTCCAAGTAGTCCTGTATTTGGAGGTAATCAACCCTATCTAAAATCTTAGTAGGAATGGCACAGTTGTTATAGGCCTATAGCTGATAGGTATAGTAGGTATAGTAGGATCTAATGATTGTTTTTTGAGGAGCAGAAGTACCCAGCACTCCTTTAGATTACTTGTGATAGTGCCAGTGGAGAATGAGGCATTGATTAACTTCGAGATGAAGGGTGACATGTCTCTAGCCGCATCTTTGATGATTTGGGCTGGGCATTTGTCTCCCTGACAGTTAGAGGGTTTGATTGAGAGAATTATTTTTTCGACCTCAAGAATTGAGACTTTGGAAAAATTAAAACATTGTGCTGCTTTAGGTCGAGGCAATGAGCTGTTATCCAGTGTGGTCATATTAGGTATGTTTAGTTTTTTATTTGCAATTTTATCCTGAAGAGTGGAGATTTTGTTAGCAAGGGCCTTCTGTATGTCGGAACACCAAGTTTTGTCCTTTACACAATTGTCATGCACAGGGATCGGGTTTTCAAGTTCTTTAAGGATAACAAAAAGTTCCTTTGTACTTGAATTAGCTTGCAGGATCCTATTGTTTCCTGCTTGGTACAAAGTATTTCCTTTTTGTACATGGTAGAAATATTAATAAGGTTGGCTCTGTTTACCTCAGAAGGTATCTGCCTCCAAGTGACTTCACTTTTTATTTTTTTTCCTTTCTCAAGGTTTTGAGGTGTGGGGTGAACCAAGAGTTCAGATGTGCTCTAGGTTTGCTTCTTCTCATTTTTAGAGGGGCAATAGTATCTAGGGCTTCAGTCATGGTCTTAATATATTCATTAACTAAGTCAGAGGGATCGGGGGTATCTGGTAGTGCATTGAGGGTGGTTAGTTTAAGGGTTAGGAGTTTATCTGCGGTGTTTTTTTTGTTTCTTGTTAAGGTGGGAGGATCGATTAGGTTGTTTGTAGTTGGGAGGATTTTAGCATCTTGTGTAAATGCTACAAGATGGTGATCCATCCATAGCTGAGGGGTTATGGCCGTAATGGAGGTGTTGCAATTGTCAGCCACCCAGTCAAGTGTTCTACCTTTGTCATGGGTTGGTAGTGTCACTCTTTGAGTGAAGCCAAGTTCAGTGAGGACATTAGCTATGACTGCAGCTTGCTGGTCTTTGGGGTCGTTAAATCCCAGATTGAGATACCTGAGCAAGAGTACTTGCGAGGTGTTTTTTAAGTTGTCTGAGAGGATTGTGGAGATGTCCTCCTTAATGCATCGATGGGGCCTGTAGGTCTGTAGATTAGATGAATGGTAAGTGTTTGGGAGTCAGAGATGGGAAGTTTGGGAGTGAGGCATTCACAGGATTTGACATCAGGAGAGGTGACTAGTCTCCGAGCTAGTTTGGATTTGGTTATGGTAGCTATGCCTCCTCCACGGGTTTCAGTTCTGTCTGCTCTAAGGATGGTATAGTTGTCTGGTACCGCAATCATGAGGGCAGGGCCTGCTGCTGTATGTAGCCATGATTCAGTAATGCCCAGAAAGTCATAGTTTTCTGCCAGTATTAGGTCAGCTACCTCTGTGGCATTAGCTACTAGGGACCTGGAATTTATTAGGGCACCTTTAAGATTTGTAGCATAATTCCCTGTCAATAGGATAGGTGAGAAGCTGTTGTTGACTTCATCAGTCGGTGTCGGGGGTGGGGTTTGTTCTGCTTATATTTTCTGCAGATGAGATTGTCAATCTTAGGCATGGTGGCTAGAGTAGTAGGATTAGTCTTTTTAGTTGAGATGGTTTGTTTGTTGTAGAAGCATTTTCTCCTAAGGCCAATATTGGTTATTCGGCTGGCAGGTAGTTTGAATAATTTCAAACTACCTTCCTGTCATGCAATTATGCCCCTCCAATTCAAAGGTTCACCAGCCGCCACTGCCGGTCAAACACCATCCTTTCTCATCCCCAACACCAACTCAAACAAATATTCATGAGAAGCAATGCCCAACTCCCGCTTCCTGCCAATGCAACATGCCTCTCAGCACCTCTTTGATTCTTTGATCATCTTCCTGTTACTCACCACTCCGAAATAGGCCGAAGATGCAGAGAGGTGACCTTGGAGATGTTGGTGGTATAAGAATCGATATTCATCCTTCCATTCCAGCTCCCCTGAGTACAAGACTCAGGCTTCCTCAAAGAGGGGCTCTTTTCCACAATGTACCTCTCTGCTGTTTCAGTTGGGACAGACAGAGGTATCAATTGAATAAAAGAGCGGGGAGAACACACACCGCCAATACCAATGCTGCAAAGGAATACAAAGATATTAGACAGTGTTGAGATTTATGCAAGTGATTAGAACAGTTGAAGTAATTGGGCAGCTACCTAGATAGATATTGGAGTGGAGCTTCCCCGGGGTGATCTACAAGGAAAAACACAAGTGAGTGGAAATGGTCTAAATCAATATCGGTTCCAACTATAGATATAGAATTGATAACAACTGACCTGAGTAAGGATAAATGGAGGAAAAGGAGTCCAGAATTCTGAAGGCAACGACAGGAGAAAATAACGAACAGGGATGTTAGGTTAGGGAAGTAGCCCTGAACGGCACGAGGGATGCACTAGTGCCGGGTTGGTGCAGTTCATGAAAGCGTTTATATGCACTTAGGAGCAATCTCACAGGAAAATCACTCAATGTCCCAGAATCCAACAGAAGACAATTATCCAAACAAGTCGTGGAGTTAACCAATAGCAGAGATGGGAATAGTCAATCAAGTATGTACCTGAGTACACGAGTATAGCTGAATAGCTGTAGAAATTATCCGGATAGTAGACAGCAATTTGGTTCTGAGTGCAGAGCGGCAATCAGGAATAAGTACCGCAAGAGACAGAAGAGAGTAGCGTTCCGAGTCCAACAACCAGACGAGCACGATAGGAACAAAAGGAGGAGACGAGGCAATCCAAAAGTCAGGCAAAGGTCAAAACCAGGAGTTCAGATGAGGAATCGTGTAGGGAGACACGAAGAGGAAACGGACAAAACCGCGTGTAGCTTGTAACGCTAATTAGCAGCAACGAGCCCCTTGGAAGACGGTGGTTTTATAGTCGTAAGAGGGGCGTGGCTTGCTGTACGTCTTCCACGTACAAGACGTGTCAGGTGACCCGGAGTGCGTTGACGTTTGTACAGACGCCATGGTAGCCTGTACCTGGTCCATAGAGGAGCTTGCAAAGAAGTCGTATTCTGCAAGGATGCCCGCGGGGAAGCCTGAAGTGTAACAGCATCCTCCCCCAAAGACTGCGGCAATCCCTTGGCGGAATGGAAGCTCCTCAGAAGAACAGGACAATGCAAATTGGAGAGAGGCTCCCAAGTACGGTCCTCAGGCCCATACCCCTTCCAATCCACAAGGTAGAACAACGTACCCCTAGCCACCCTGCAGTCCAGGACACGCGAGACCTCATATTCCTCCTCACCATCCACGAAGATCGATGAAGGACGAGTAGGCAGACGGGTCCCATGGATGAAAGGCTTGATCAGGGAGATGTGAAAGACTGGATGTATGCGCCATGATCGCGGCAGAGAAAGTTTAACTGCCACAGGATTGATAACATCAGTAATGACATAGGGTCCCACATATTTGGGCAGAAGCGAGCGTTTGCCTGCAATTCGTAAATTGCGGGACGACAACCACACCTTCATGCCACTACGATAGACTGGAGCAGGTGATCGATGCACATCAGCATACTTCTTGGCACGATCTTGAGCTCGGAGTAAATGACAGCGTACATCCTGATGAATCTTATCAAGATCTCTCATGCAATCTTTTGCTGCAGGATTAATGGCCGGTAATACTGGATCAAGTGGAAGTGCCCTAGGATGACCACCATTCAGGGCAAAAAAGGGAGAAACTCCAGTTGGTGTATGCATAGAGTTGTTGTATGCAAATTCTGCATGGGGCAGAGAAGTAAACCAAGACTGTTGGTACTGAAGGCATAAACAGCGTAGGTACTGTTCAATGGTAGCATTAGTTCTCTCAGTCTGCCCATCCGTTTGAGGATGGTAAGCCGAGGAGTACCTGTCCTCAATACCCAGAGAAGCTGTAAAGTGTAATTTCCAGAATCGTGACGTAAATTGTGTGCCACGATAGGAAACAATAACCGAGGGTAAACCAAAGAAATGAAACACATTTGTCAAGAACAGTCTCGCCAATTCTGGAGCTGCAGGCAAACCAGAGCAAGGTATGAACAATGCATATTTAGTGAAAAAATCAACGATTACCCAAATAGTGTCATAGCCCTGAACGTCAGGGAGTTCCACAATGAAATCCATTGACAGCATCTGCCAAGGTTTGTACGGCACAGGAAGAGGTTGTAACAAATTGACTGGTTTGTCTCTAGAAGTTTTACACTGAGTGCATATGGAACAAGTCAAAATGTAATCCTTTACATCACAAACCATGGAAGGCCACCAAGCCCAACGCCGTAAGACTTCAAGAGTTTTTTGACTTCCTGGATGTGCAGCAATAAAAGAATCATGAGACCACTGAAGCGCTAAATCTCTAGCTTGACCTGAGGGCATGTAGACGCGTCCTTGAATGAATGGCATACCCTGAATTATTTCCAGGTTGAGGTCAGTGATCTCTTTTGGATGGTTTGAAACCCAATCAAGGATGATTGAACGCAAAGAGGGCTGAACCGAACAACCACAAACAACTTTGTTCGGTAGAAGAGGAAGTGCTTCGACCTGTTGAGACTGGCCATCCGCATGTAAGCGCGAGAGAGTATCAGCCAAAACTTGAGCTTTAGCAGGATGGTATGTGATAACAAATTGGTATTGTGAAAAGAATAAATGCCACCGCGCCTGTCTGGCTGTAAGACATTTCATAGATTTGAAGGCTAACAGACTGCAGTGATCCGAGTATACAGTTACAAGGTGTTTGGCCCCCAGAAGGTGATGCCTCCATTCCAAGAATGTGTCTCTGATGGCTAAAAGTTTGCGTTCTGTGATGGAATAATTTCTTTCGTAAGCTGTCAATTTACGAGAGAAGTAGGCAACAGGATGAATCTCTCCCGAATGAGGACAGGTTTGAGACAACACTGCCCCAAGAGCATAACCTGAAGCGTCTGCTTCAACAAAAAAAGGAAGTTCCGGATCAGGATGTTTGAGGACAGGGGCGGAAGTGAAGGCTGATTTTAATTGATCAAAAGCTCTCAGAGCTTCTGAAGACCATACAAATGGTACCTTGGCACTTTTCAGAGAGGTAAGAGTTGCAGAGATTTCAGAAAATCCATTGATGAAGTGTCTATAAAAGTTTGCAAATCCCAGGAATGATTGTAAAGATTTGACTGAGCTGGGCACAGGCCATTCCAGGATTTTGGACTGACTCATGCGCACTCCATTGTTAGTAAGGTCATAACCCAAAAATTCCACCTCTGAGGCATGAAATATGCAATATTCGGCTTTTACAAACAATCTATGTTCTCAGGCGTTGGAGTACTGTTTTGACATGTTTTTCGTGGTCTTCCTGGTTTTGTGAATAAATCAAAACGTCATCCAGGTAGACAACAACAAATTGATCAAGAATGTCGTAAAACAGATTGTTCATGAATGCCTGAAAGATGGCCGGGGCATTACATAACCCAAAGGGCATGACAAGATACTCAAATAGACCGTAACGTGTTTTAAATGCGGTCTTCCATTCGTCCCCCTCTCTCATGCGGACGAGATTGTAAGCTCGTCTGAGATCAAGCTTAGTGAATATTTTGGAAGAACCCAATTGATCAAGGAGGACAGAAATCAGAGGAAGAGGGTACTGGTTTTTTATGGTTGCTGCATTCAACGCACGATAATCAATACAAGGACGTAGATCCCCTTATTTCTTAGGAACAAAGAAAAGTGGTGATGAAATTGGTGATTTGGAAGGACGAATGAATCCCATGGTCAAAGCCTTGGCTATGTAATCTTTAAGGACTTCATCTTCTTTGAGAGTGAGGGAGTACACTCTGCCGGATGGTATCTTTACTCCCGGTATTAGGTCTATTGGGCAATCATAGGTTTTATGTGGGGGTAGAGTCTCTGCCATCCCTTTGTCAAAAACATCTGTGTAATCTGCATATTGAGAAGGTATCACAGAGACAACATTTTTAGAGACAGCTCCAATATGCATAGTAGGAGAAACTAGCACCCTGACTGGCCTATCCTGGGTAATACCGAGTAATGTAGTACATCGAGTATTGCATATATTGGAAGGAAACTGAATCTGTGATGTCGACCAGTCGATGGCAGGATTATGAAGTTTCAACCATGGAATGCCCAGAATGACTTTGTAAGCTGGTGCTTTAATGATATCGAATGATATGTCTTCAGTATGGCCTTCATCAGTACTCATATGCAGTGGAACTGTTTGGTGAGTTACCATTCCTGAGACAAGAATTGAAACGTCCACTGCATTCACTGTTTCAGGTATAGTTTTGCGAACCAGTGGTATTCTTGACATGGAGGCAAAGCATTGATCGACATAATTACCTGTTGCACCTGAATCAATCACGGCTGTTGTCTGGAATGAAACACCGTGATCTAAGGAAAATGTAACAGGTAGGCGGACTAAATTACTCGGATTCTGTAATGTAGAGTCCAAAGGTGAGTTTCCCAACATAGGGACTCTTTCTACTGTCGGGATTTGGTGTTTCCCGCCTTTCATTTGGGTTTTTTGGAACACTCAGGCAATAAGTGATCAGAGGCCCCACAGTACATGCAGAGATTGTGTGATCTACGATATTCTCGTTGAGCAGGGGTAAGTGGTCCCCTAACCACACCAATCTGCATAGGTTCAGGCGCAGGAAGTGAAGAAGACAAGGCCTCTACTGAAACCGTGCTGAACAATGCTGTTTTCTTTTTGCCATGTCTTTCGGAATTTACGAGCATCAGTATGAAGGACTAAGTCTAGCAGTTCCCCGAATGCCGTGGGAACTACAGGAACAGTGGAAAGGATGTCCTTTAGTTCATCTGAGAGGCCTTGATAGAGGACAGCTGTCTTCTTTTCTTCAGGCCAGTCAGTTTCCGCTGCCAACTGATTGAACCGGGCCAAATAAACCAATAAAGAATTGTTCCCTTGTCGATGCTTTAAGAGTTCCAGGTCAGTAGCTTGAGTAGTATAACATGTCTCAAATACTTTACTCATCATAGCAAGAAGGGCATCACAATTGTAGAGAACATGACTATTGGATTCCAACAATGGGTTAGCCCATGCGGCTGCAGTGCCTCCCAAATGAGACAAAACAAAAGCTGCTTTAGTTGTAGAGGTGGGAAATGAAGCGGGCGACACAGAAAATGTAATTTGCATTGGTTAATGAAGGTTCGATATTGTTTAGGGTCGCCAGGAAGCGTTCAGGAGGAGCTAGAGGGAACTGGGTTGTAAGCATGATCGGGTTTGATTCCTGCTGTGGAGGTGGAAACCCTGAACCTGATGCTGTAGCACCAGCACCGGCCATCTGTGACGCTGGTGTGGTAACCAAAGCCTGAATGGCGTCCATACGTTGGCGCAGTGCTTCTTGTGCATTGGTCAAGTCGGTACGTAGATCCGTGACCATTTGCACGATTTGATTCAAAGCATCACTGGCCTCCGTGGACATTTTTCGTGGCTGCTAATTCTGTTACTCACCACTCCGAAATAGGCCAAAGATGCAGAGAGGTGACCTTGGAGATGTTGGTGGTATAAGAATCGATATTCAGCCTTCCATCCCAGCTCCCCTGAGTACAAGACTCAGGCTTCCTCAAAGAGGGGCTCTTTTCCACAATGTACCTCTCTGCTGTTTCAGTTGGGACAGTCAGAGGTGTCAATTGAATAAAAGAGCGTGGAGAACACACACCGCCAATACCAATGCTGCAAAGGAACACAAAGATATTAGACAGTGTTGAGATTCATGCAAGTGATTAGAACAGTTGAAGTAATTGGGACACCACGTAGATAGATACTGGAGTGGAGCTTCCCCAGGGTGATCTACAAGGAAAAACACAAGTGAGTGGAAATGGACTAAATCAATATCGGTTCCAACTATAGATATAGAATTGATAACAACTGACCTGAGTAAGGATAAATGGAGGAAAAGGAGTCCAGGATTCTGAAGGCAACGACAGGAGAAAATAACAAACAGGGATGTTAGTATAGGGAAGTAGCCCCGAACGGCACGAGGGACGCACTAGTGCCGGGTTGGTGCAGTTCAGGAAAGCGTTTATATGCCCTTAGGAGCAATCTCACAGGAAAATCACTCAATGTCCCAGAATCCAACAGAAAACAATTATCCAAACAAGTCGTGGAGTTAACCAATAGCAGAGATGGGAATAGTCAATCAAGTATGTACCTGAGTACATAAGTATAGCTGAGTAGCTCTAGAAATGATCCGGATAGTAGACAGCAATTTGGTTCTGAGTGCAGAGCGGCAACCAGGAATAAGTACCGCAAGAGACAGAAGAGAGCCGGATCTAGTAGCGTTCCGAGTCCAACAACCAGATGAGCATGACAGGAACAAAAGGAGGAGACGAGGCAATCCAAAAGTCAGGCAAAGGTCAAAACCAGGAGTTCAGATGAGGAATCGTGTAGGGAGACACGAAGAGGAAACTGACGAAACCGCGTGTAGCTTGTAACGCTAATTAGCAGCAACGAGCCCCTTGGAAGACGGTGGTTTTATAGTCGTAAGAGGGGCGTGGCTTGCTGTACGTCTTCCACGTACAAGACGTGTCAGGTGACCCGGAGTGCGTCGACGTTTGTACAGACGCCATGGTAGCCTGTACCTGGTCCATAGAGGAGCTTGCAAAGAAGTCATATTCTGTGAGGAGGCCCGCGGGGAAGCCTGAAGTGTAACACTACCATCCCATACATAGGTTGTCAATCCAGCCCTCTTCCCCCCCATCAAGCCTTCCCCACTTTTGACCACTCCACATCCACCCCTACAAGCATCACCAGCACATCAGCACTGCAACCACTGCTTTCAGAACACCGCTTTGCATCTCTAAGCACCTTCTGTGGAATCCTTGCCTCCACCCAACACTTGCCCAACCCTCCAACTCTAACTACCATGCCCCCAGCTGCCTCAAAATACCCAAATAATAGACACCTTGCCTGCACTATTCCTATCAAGCAAAGCTCCACCAACCTCTAACCCAGGCATAATAACAACTCTCACACCTACACTCTTGCCACCTCCCCCCGCCTTCAAACCCTGGAAAATTGCTTATTAGGCTATTAAATAGCCCCCCAAGAACATTGCGCCAAGCACTCCACCTCAAGCTTCTCTAGGAGACGGTCACTGGACTCCCCTAACCTGAATGGAAATCCAACCCCATTTAAGAGACCTTCCAACCCCTTTCTCCCTCTCACACTACAGAAAGTACCTCCACTAACCTACTTTGCCCCAACACCTGGCACACTAAATCATGCCCTTCCCTGCATACACTCTCATCCTTTGTAGCCAGATTACAAACCAACATCTAGAACTCTTCTTCCATTTAATTCCTCAACACACATGCACGATTAACATGTAGGGCCTCTGTCCCCTCGCTCCCCAAAATAAACCAATTGCCTCCCTTTGTGTACACCCCCTCCCACACACACATCTTAAAACCTGCACCAACTCCTGCCTACCCCCTTTGCCACACCAAAAGCTGACCACTTAATCTCTCCATCCCTCCCTACCTCCCTCCCCTTCACAGCCTCCATCACTACATTGGCCATCACCCCCTCCTGGCTCCCCATCGAGCCAACCCCATCCCTCTGGGGTAATTCCTTCTCCTCACATAGCATCCACCCAGAATCTAAACCCCCTACTTTAAACAAACAACTAAACAGTTGTCTCAATTGCAATCTCATCAATGCCAAATTTATCACAAAAAATGGCCTCAATATATCAAACTTAATCTCATCAGAACGGCCGACCATCCTCTTCATCACTGAAATCTGTTTCTTCCAAGACTTGCGGCCGATTGCGGAAGAGTCACTGTTCTGCGTTTTTGCCTGATAGTCCTACAAGTCTCCTTCTTGCCAGGTTTCAGCATCCTAGTATCCAGGATTCCTGTTCTGGAGGATTTCCTTTGTTCGCGACTGGAGAGGCCCCTGCTGTCAATTGTGTGCGGTCACTGTCGCTGGAACCAACCTTCCCCTGTCTGGTAGAGTGTCCTGAAGATTCTGACCTCAGTGCCTGCTGCATTTCTTCGCTGGAAAGTGTTGCACTCAACTCGAGGACCCAACCGTAAACTTCTTTACACCCACAGCTCCTGAGCATCTTGTACTGGATCCAACAACGTGCAAAAATGTTTACCCTTTTTTGCTATATTTATAGTGCACCCATTTGCGTCTACAGTGTTTGGCAACTAACATTATCTAATTTCCCAAGATTGCAGGCTAGACAAGCATGTCTATAAGGAGCTGAAATTCGGGGTCATTGAGTTGTGAAGGTATGGATTGTAACTAAAATGATTTTCTAACTAGGATTCTGGAGTTACCTAGAAGTACACCATCTTTACCTCTGCATTTAGTACTGGATTTAAGAAATACTGGAAATGAGGTTGGATTAAGGCCATTACTGTATGGGTAAAGTTGTGCTGGAACCCTTCGCCGATGAAACATAAAGAAGAGCTAACTGATGTATTCAATTCGTAAGGAGGTAGGCAATTGCTGTGGTGTAAATATGTAAACGATTTAGCAGTAACAATTGGTTGTAGATTAGATTAATCTTGCACCCCACTGTCTATATTACTGGGCAAACCAAATTGTTGGTCCTGGAAAAAAAATTGAGTTTATGAAGAAGAGTATATCTACGAGATATGCCTACTGAGACCTCCACTTTGCAAGTATTGTTTATTAAAGGAGGATTGGGGATATGAAAACCATCTTGACACTATATAACCTCCAACATCCCCAGACTTTATATGTGAAATTTCGTTTGGGGATTCTGCCACTAGTCAAAGTATTTAAGGTATGGAATCCAACAAACTCAGGTGTTTGTCCAAATTGTCACAATATGTATGAATCTATAAAACACTTTATTTCCCTTTGCCCACTTTATGGGGTGCTGAGACAAATATACTTAAGACCAATGTTAAGTGCTTTTAATACAAGGGTTTAATTTATTGCTGAAGACCTTTGTAAGTGAACAAAATGTCCTAATGTAGTTTTTGTCCATCTTTGTTTTTGCATTTATCATGGTTGCAAAACAAAAGAGGAGATGGCTGGAAGTTTTGGAATTAATCCTAACCTCTGGCATTGCTCTGGGCAACCCTCCAGACCATCCATCTTCACCTGCCAAGCCATTACAGAAGGAGAAATACCATATGTAAATCAGGCTTGGTCCAACCCCAAAAGGGGCAGTCCAGGCCGAACTGCTTGGTCACATCCCTTCTGCACGAGACCACATGCATCCCCAAACATGTTTCGGCTTTGTTGGGCCTCATCAGTGAGGAGTAGCTTGGGTCTCTAGGCCCAGGAGGCATGGGACCCACGTCTGGGTATACCTGTTCCACTCGGGGTAATTTATGCAAAACAAAAGAGGTGATGGTTGGAAGGTTTGAAATTAATCCTAATCTCTGGCATTGCTCTGGTCAACCTTCCAGACCATTGTTTTTTGCCTGCCAAGCCATTACAGAAGAGGAAAGACCATATGCAAATCAGGCTTGGTCCCACACCAAAAGGGTCAATCCAGCCCAAACTTCTTGGTCACATCCCTTCTGCACAAGACCACAAGCATCCCCAAACATGTTTTGGCCTTCTAGGGCCTCATCAGTGACGAGTAGCTTGGGTCTCTAGGCCCAGGAGGCATGGGACCCACGTCTGGGTATACCTGTTCCACTCGAGGTAATTTATGCAAAACAAAAGAGGTGATGGTTGGAAGGTTTGAAATTAATCCTAATCTCTGGCATTGCTCTGGGCAACCTCCAGACCATCATTTTTTGCCTGCCAATCCATTACAGAAGAGGAAAGACCATATACAAATCAAGCTTCGTCCCACCCCAAAACGGCCAGTCCAGCCCAAACTGCTTGGTCACATCCCTTCTACAAGTTTGTTTCGGCATGTTGGACCTCATGAGTGAGGAGTAGATTGTGTTTCTATGCCCAGCAGGCACATCTGGGCATATCCGTCCCACTCTGTGTGACTTATGCAAAACAAAACAGGTTATGGCTGGAAGGTTTGGAATTAATCATAACCTCTGGCATTGCCCTGGGCAGCCATCTAAACCATCGTTCTTCGCCTGCCAAGCGTTTACAGCAAGGGGGAAAAAACCATATGCAAATCAGGATTGGTCCCACCCCAAAAGGGGCAGTCCAGCCCAAACTGCTTGGTCACATACTTTCTGCACGAGACTACAAGCATCTCCAAACATGTTTTGGCCCTGTTAGACCTCATCAGTGAGGGGTAGCTTGGGTCTCTAGGCCCAGTAGTCACTTGACCCATGTCTGTGCATATACCCGTCTCACTCTGAGTGACTTATGCAAAACAAAAGAGGTTGATGGGGGAATGTTTGGAATTAATCCCAACCTCTGTCATTGCTCTGGGCAACTCTCCAGACCATCATCCTTCACCTGCAAAGCCATTCTAGAAGGGGAAAGACCACACGCAAATCAGGCTTGGTACCACCTCAAAAGGGGCAGTCCAGCCGGAACTGCTTGCTCACATCCCTTCTGCATGAGACCACACGCATCCCCAAACATGTTTTGACCTTGTTGGGCCTCATCAGTGACGAGACCCAGCAGGCACGGGACCCATGTCTGGGTATACCCGTCCCAATCGGGGTGAATTATGCAAAACAAAAGAGGTGATGCTGGAAGGTTTGGAATTAATCCTAACCTCTGGCATTGCTCTGGGTAACCCTCAAGACCATCGTTGTTCACCTGCCAAGCCATTACAGAAGGGTAAAGACCATATGAAAATCAGGCTTGGTCCCAAACCAAAAGGGGCAGTACAGCCCGAACTGCTTGGTCACATCCCTTCTGCACGAGACCACAAGTATCCCCAAACATGTTTTGGCCTTGTTTGGCCTCATAAGTGCAGAGTAGCTTGGGTCTCTAGGTCGTGTTGAAGGTTGTCCAGAGCAATTCCAGTGGTTCAGACTAATTCAAAACCTTCCACCCATCACTTTTTTGCTTTTAGTTTGTCTCCCTATGTGGGAGAGGGAATGCTCAGATGGGGGTCCCTTGCACACAGTGTCATAGGGAACCAAGCTGCACCTCACTGAGGAGGCCCGACAAGGTCGAAACATGCCTGCCATAGTGTGTGTTTCAGTGCAGAGGGGACATCGCTTAGCAGTTCGGGAAGGGCTGTTACCATTGTTGGTAGTATCTGATGGATTTGCATATTGCTGGACACCTTTTGCAATGGCACAGAGGGGCTAAAAAACGGTGGTATGGAAGGTTGCCCAGAGCAATGCCAGTGGTTCAGATTAATTCAAAACCTTCCACCCATTACCTTTTTGGTTTTAGTTGGTCTCTCTATGTGAGAGAGGGTATGCCCAGACGTGTGTCGCGTGCTCACTGCACCATGGGGAACCAGGATGAACCTCACTGAGGAGGCCCAACAAGGCCGAATAATGTCTGGGGTTGCTTGTTTTTCCATGCAGAAGGGACCTGGCTTAGCAGTTCGGGCAGGGCTTTTACCATTGGTGGCAGTACCTGACTGATTTGCATATGGCTTGACCCTTCTTATAATGGTCAGACGTGCTAAAAAACAGTGGTGTGGAAGGTTGCCCAGAACAATGCCAGTGGTTCAGATTAATTTGAAACCTTCGACCCATCACTTTTTTGGATTTATCATGGTTGTCCCGTAAAGAGTTATTATTGAGACTTTATCCAAACTACACTGCACTTCATCAGATAGTTCAATTTTCTTTCATTTTCTCTTTGTTTTAACTTGTGCATTGTGTTACATTCTTTACGCTTGTAAGACAATTTTCAAATAAAAGCTATGAAGATGCTGATGATCATATGCAAATGCCTGTATGATATAGTGCAATTTCACTTCCTTTGTTTGATATCACTTCCTGAGGTGTATTTAGAGGGATGGTCTTTCTATTGACCATCCCTTTGATAAATTGGTGTGTGATTGGTTGCTGCATGGTCTGACTGCCTACAAAAGGGGATTAAAGCAAACCCCTCTTATCCACCCCCCTTCTCTACTGATGGAACTCTGTGCCTGCATTCCAACAAGGCCTGTTGATTGAGGAAGGACCAAAGGCCGGCATCCTTTGATACTCCACCAAATGAAACTGAGAATCTATACCTCTCCAGAAGGCTAGAAGATACTGACTGAATTTCTGCTTCCCCCTGATCCAGCGGGTACAGCTGATCCCATGATCCTGCTGGAAGGTCTAATTTCTCGGAAGCTAGTGACTATGACTGCATCATTGGATCCAGAAGTAGGAAACCTTGCACTGCCTGGAACCTGAAGACACTGTAAGAAACCATCCCATTGCTGCAATATCTTGGGACTTCAGGCAAGCACTTTGGTTTGCTCTCCCCTATCTGAGAAGCTCCTGGTTCCAATGCTGCTCCATGTTCTGCAACTGCATGACCAAAATGTCCTCTGGTTGTTTCAAAGGCTGGCTCCGCTCAGGTATTACACTGCAAGCATTTCTTCAATGACAGTTCTTCCTGGAATATCCTCAAGCTGACCCTAGCCTTAGAGACAGATTCCTGTGCCAATGTATGGCATGGTAACCAGTCTTGATAACAGCATCTCCACCTTTCAGCTTCTCTGGTATGGACTATGAACCCAGAAACCACCAAATCATCAATTGCTCTTGCCAACGGTCTTGGGTTCCATCCTGCACTGGTGTGTTGTTGATGGAACCTAAGGTTGCCAAACAATGTGAACAGCTACCACCTCTGAAAACTATCAACCACATGTTACATATTTGCTCTTTAAGACCTGGGTATTTCTCTCTAGTCTCTGTGACTGCGGGTGAGTCCTTTATTGGCTTGTTTCTTCATCTTGGCAGAAAAAGTCACTATCCACAGAGCTTGTGAGTATAACTTAGACAAAGAGGGTCAAGGCTGCAAGTATCTGGGTAGTGTGGATATACTGCCAGTATATTTCCACTGAGGTAAGTACAATTGCAACACAAACAAGTCCTAGTTTCACTGCGCCAAGTATAGCAAAATAAAAATCGGGAGTCCAAGTGATTTGTATGAAAGAACAGCCTTTAAAGTCCAAGGTTTAGTACAAGCAACAACCATTGCTGTTCTTTCATACAAATCACTTGGACTCCGGATTGTTTCTTCATCTCTTTGCCCCCTCTTCATCGCCTAGGGTCTTCTGAGTTCTTTACTCCAACAGAAAATTCCAGAAACAGATGCTTGGGAACACTATCGCATAGGGTAACTTTCCCACCAAAGGCTGAAAGAAACCTGCAAAACTGGTCCACTGAAACTCTCTGGCCTAGATATGAAAAGTGTTTTACTTACCTGTGAGTTCACTTTCCCTTCTATAAAGATATTATTGAACTTTAAGAACTATCCTGAAACTGTGTACTTGCCTGTCATGCTGCTGCACATTTGTTTTACAAAGTTTGCTTACCTATTAGTGTAGGTCCTTCCTATTGCATTTTCTTACATAATGATTATATTTTAATTAAAATATAGTGTGGACATGACCGAATATGGGGTTGTAAAATGTGTATCCGGTTCTGGTTAACCACCTCCTGAGAGGTGGAATTTGTCTGCTGTGTCACACTACCACTTAGAGCATGGTGAGCTTTGAGGAATCACGAGTGCCCCCAAATCTGGAAGACAAACATGTGGACTCTGACCACGGGGCTTGAGGAAAATGTTCCTAACAATCCATCGTATGTCCACCCTCATTGTTCATTCCCAAATGCAAAGTCTAAGTTAAACAAATCCGACTTTGAGCCCTAATTTAAAGGGGCCTGGAATTTCACAGACCAAAGAGAACCTGAATGATGCCCAAAAAATACATTAAATTGTGTTGCAGTCACTTAAAAACTGGATCTCCATTCTTGTTGCAGATTAAGGGAAACGTGCTGAATAAAACTTGTCACCAGGAATCTTGCCTCAATATTTTTAGAACACTGGTACTGTTCTTCTCACATTTAAGCTTACAGCAGTATTTGTTGCCACTAGGAAGAACTTAGATTTTTCCATATATAGGGTGCTACCCTTAGCAGGTTTACTGTCCTCGCATCAGGGATGTTTTAGTTTAGTTTAGTTTAGTTATTTGTAATGCGCCAGAAAAGGCCTGTTTCTACAAGGACAGTACAAGGACAGGAAGTAATGATGCACAAAATGCAAATTCAGTGTAATATACCTCAGGTTGCCGGAGAGCTGCAGTCTGGGCAGGCAAATCTGTTTCCATGCTCTATACGTTTGCTAGAGTCTGTCTACTGCCTCTACTGATTTGTGTGGGTGGACCCATTCAAAAAACCATCTCAGCTGCGGAGCATTTGCAGAGTTGCTGGAGAGTTGCAGTCTCAGCAGTCCGGGCAAGTTGGGCGGAACTGAGCAGGCGAACAACATGGAGGAAGGTCAACTCCTGAGAAGCACGAAGCGGTGCGAATAAGACAAAGAATGGCCCACCCCAACGCACCTTCAACATGAGTCCGGCAAGCCCGGCAAGCCCGGCAAACTTCGAGAGTCAATTGACTTCACGGGTATGAAGCTGACGGTGGCAGACAAGGCTGCATTGACAATCCATACGCTGGCTCATATACCTGCATACACACCTGCACAAACGATGTGCTAGTTACATTTAACAGAAGCTTCGGATAACCTAACCATTATTGAAACGGCCAATGTTGACATTTCCTCAGGAGCGAGTAACATAAACAGCAGGGGCAGGGGCGTTGCTTGGGGGTGCTAAGGGGGCTATAGCCCCTGATCTTTTGGTTGTAGCCCCGGATAGAATCTCAGGAGCTACAGCCAAAAGACTAGCTAGCCCCCAGTCCCAACAGTTCCGACATCAGCTTAGCCCCGAGTCTTTTCCAGACCTAGCAACTCCCCTGAGCAGGGGGATGTGGGTTTCAAGCAAAGCCAGCATATAACCCTGAGGGCCCTAAACTAGAGGGGTCGGCTACAAGAACGTGCATACCTAGGACGACACACAACATCCTCCCAGAAGCCTGATCTACAAAAAATTATGAAGGAGCATATTGCGCAAAGTCCAACTCCATTCCACTGTCTGTGAACGACATGCTAGATGCGATGGGGACACAATCTACGTACAACGAAAACGGAACAAAATCAAACCTTTGTGTCATGGCACAAATGCACTCTGCCTTAAAAGGCATAGCAGCACAATCATTTTAACTGATTTGGAAAGTGACAGTCAAGACGAACTCGAACTAGATAACGATGCAAGTTACATCTTCGCTGAAGGTCCACTGGAAAAAGAAGAAACTCTTACATCAATTACAGACGTACAGACTTGCTCTAGTGGGGAGAAAATCTCCTTTACAGATATCACAGACACCAGGAACAAGGATAACACCACCCCCCATCAACACCTGTACCAGCAGTAAAGGTGAAAATTAACCAAACCTCGAACAAAAAAGAAACAACTGCTCAACTGAGGCTCAAGACAAAACTCCCAGGGAAACTGGGAGGGAAGAAGGCCAAACAAATGAGCCAGGGTGAAACTGCTTCGAAGTCTAATGCAAACGAAAAAAGTCAACGAAACTTGAACTTACTACAACATAAAGGAGGGGAAATAAAAAATCAAAGGACCTACAGGAAAATCACACCCAAGGGACCCCTCTTTTTTGTGAACCTTGCAAACTACTTCTTGAAATAAAGGAAAGTGATTCCTGATGAACTAGTTAAAGATTTGGCACACAAACTATGAGAAACGAGCTCCTAGAGGGACCTATGGACTCTATGGACCAACCTTTAATTCAAACACCAGTTACCGATACAAATTGGCAAGGACACTCCACAGGATTTTTAATAACCTGGGACTACCGGGGGACTTGTCACGACCCTCAGCCCTGATCCCCACTGGCAAGCCCATTGGTCAGGTGAGATCAGAACTCAGATCGCTAATAAGGCCTGGCATCCACTTCTCAGGCCCTCTTGGGGCCAGTCCTGGCGCCTTTGCGCCAGGCTCATAAACAAGGAAAGACATCTGCTTGAGGAACTACTTTATTTAGGCTTTCAGCCAACATGGAGGCATCCACATAGCTTGATTCCTAGAACCAAGCTATACGGTATAGTGTTTTGGGTGTGGTGGCCTAGGGACTACTTAACCTGGACTACTTTGCAGTGGCTATTTAAACCATACCCGAACAAGACAACACGCTTTGTGTTACTTTGCTACTAGCAACGTGATGCTCACCGTGTCCAGCTTTCTCACGAGGCTGACAAATTCCGGACCTGCAGGAAAAACAAAGAACATTGTTAGCAGCAGAATCTTACCTGCAATCTCCATCCTTCACTGCTCGCAGCTCCTGGGCAGCTCCGTTGGAAGAGTTTGCCGCCCGGATCGAAGGACCTGAGAAAGGGAGAAAGACATCATTAAAGGAGGTAGTAGAGATATTACAACCACGAAGCACTTAGAGACTTACCTGGCTGGTTGCTTTTCGACCGGCATAGCTCCGGAACTCCATCCACGCTGCGAACACACCGCGACCTACGAAAAAGATAAAAGCACAGGTCAGTGAGGACAAGACATCGCTGTGCTGTGCAAAGCTCCATCCTTACAGCATCATAGCACTATTGTGTGCCATCGTTTACCGGCGAGAACCAGCCTACCCAGTTCACCAAGCGGACACTCCGCACACCTAAGGGAGATAAAAAGAGACATTTTAGAACAGAGAAAAGACATGCAAGAATAACAACGCCATCAATCGCAATAAGACCTAACTGAAAGACATTACTAGGGCCGCAGTCAGTGAAGTAACTGGACCGCACACGCCCACAAAAGACAACGCGCCCCTGCCCAGAGAGCAGGACGGAGAGCCCACCAATTCCGACAACCAGGCTGAATCCCATCGACACCGAGAACCACACATGGGAATCATTGAGAAGGGCACCAACGACCAACTGGCTAGGTGGCGTCCCTGTGGATACCAGCTGAGCGTAACAGAACACGAAGCCTCACATAAATAATCCATCTGGGCGCCATGGAAACATCGGAAATCGACCAATTAGCCCAATTGTTGGGGGACCTTCGTGCTGAGGTTCATTTAGCTCGACAATTGCACTCCGAAGAGACCTAATAGTGACCAAGCAGCGCACCGACGAAATTGGCAGACAGTTATTGCAATCGCAGGCAGGTCAGACTCCTTTGCCTGGAGGAAATCCACTGATACAAAATCCTATCTCACCATTTTATACCCCCACACCAGTACAGATCACGCTGTCTGGAACAGTTCCCCTGGCACCACCAGAAAGGTTTTCGGGTGACCCACGGAAGTATGCAGCATTCATAATTCAGTCTCGCCTTCATTTCCTTTGTCGCCCTGGGGCATTTCCAAATGACCAAGCTCGGGTAGCTTTCATCCTATCATACTTGAGTGGAAGTGCAGCGGATTGGTCGGTGCCGTTGGTGACCCATAATGATCTATTGTTACACGACTATGGGGGTTCCAGAGAGAAATGGAAAAACTGTTTGCTCGCCATACCCAGGAACAAGCAGTGGATAATGAGCTCTTATCCCTCCGGCAGCGGAACCAAGACTTGTTAACATACATTGCTACTTTCAATAGACTGGTTGCTGAAGCCAGGTGGCCAGAAAACAAAAGAACCACATTATTCCATCAAGGCTTACGAGGCGAATTAAAGGTCGTCTTGGCCCAGGTAGTTGATCCCCCAAAGACTGTACCGAATTCATAAATCTGGTCGTGCAGCTAGACCATCGGTTGCAGGAAGGAAAAGCAGACCGGTCCAAAGCAGACTCTCGAGTAGTCTATGTTCGGCCTAGAGACAACGCACCACGGGTGACAGACAACGCCGTAGAACCCATGCAGATTGGAGGGATATGACCTCCATTAACAAAACAAGAGCAGGATAAAAGAAGACAACAGCAACTTTGTTTGTATTGTGGAAAAGCAGTACATTTCTGAAAGACTGCCTGGTAAAACCCCCAAGGAGGACAGTCAGGGCCACAGAAAAGGATGAGGTTAAGGAATCACAAAACTACCAAGCTCGGCAACCGTAGAGGTCAGTTTGTCGAGTGATGAGAAAGAGCCACTAACCTCACACTTTGCAATACCCGTGATCTTAATAAAGCACTAACAATCGTCAAAGATGCATGCCGTAGAAGCGTACATCGACAGCAGAGCAGTGGGGAACTATATAGATCTAGAGCTGGCAGCAGAGATGGGGCTCCCTTTGTGTTCTAAGTCTACCAGGGACAAGGTGACTACTGTGGATGGGACAGAAATCGCCTCCAGACCAGTAACCCAGTGCCCAGCTGTAGTAACCTTGCTGTGCCAGGATGGACATCGGGAGTATATTTCGTTCGATCTTATTAAGGCACCTCAGTTCAGGTTGATACTAGGGATGCCATGGTTGGTTGCTTATAACCCTTTGATAGACTGGCGGGCATGGAAATTAACCTTCTCCGGCAACTGCTCCCTGGCCTGCTACTCTCCTGAACCGTAACCCAACTCCTGTATCTCCAAGGCTTCCAATACTGTAGCTTCTACCCTAGGAGTAACTAATACTTTGCCAGATGAATATTGTGACTTTCAGGACGTATTCCAAAAAGACCAGGCTAACACATTGCCGCCGCATAGGCCTTATGATTGTTAAATTTACTTTATTCCTGGGGCACAAATCCCTTGCGGCAGGATCTACGCTCTCACCGAACCAGAAAACCTTCATTTGAAATCCTATTTGGACCAGTACCTTGCAAACGGATTTATCCGCCCATCTAAGTCCCCAGCAGCCAGTCCTTTGTTCTTTGTACTGAAAAAGGAAGGGGACTTGAGGACCTGTATTGATTACCGCACAATAAACCAGATCACCGTGAAGAACCGCTACCCCTTGCCTCTTATCCCGGAAATGCTAAACCAAGTCAAAGATGCCCTGATCTATACCAAATTAGCCCTTCGGGGAGCATACCACCTGGTCCGGGTCAGAAGCGGAGATGAGTGGAAAACCGCTTTCCGTACCAAATATGGCTTGTTTGAATATCAAGTCATGCCTTTTGGCTTATGCAACGCTCCCGCAGCGTTTCAATATTTCATGAATGATGCCTTGAGAGAACTGATTGACATTTGCGCCTTAGTGTACATAGGTGACATCTTGGTCTACTCAGCCTCAAAACAAGATCATATCAGGAACGTTCATTCAGTCCTCACCAAGCTCCGCCAACATCGTTTGTATGCAAAGCTGGAGAAATGTTTTTTTCACATCACCGAAGTAGAATTTCTTGGTTTCATCCTTTTGCCAAAAGGCATCAGAATGGACGTACATAAGGTTGACGCTATTCTAAAATGGCCATCACCAACATCTCTGAAGGGGATACAGAGCATGCTAGGCTTTGCAAACTTTTACCGCCAATTCATCCCAGACTTGTCTCAGGTTGTGCACTCGATCACAGTACTGCTACGAAAAAGCAATAAAAACTTTGCTTGGACCGAGTAAGCAGAAGGAGCCTTTTAGGAACTGAAACAAAGGTTCACCTCCGCTCCAATCCTGTGGCACCCTCGTCCAGACCTCCCTTATGTCGTAGAAACTGATGCTTCCAGTATGGCAATGGAAACGGTCCTTTCACAGAGGGACCCAGAAACTGGCTAGCTGCATCCTGTGGCCTTCTGGTCAAAAAAGTTCTCATCCCCGGAAATTAATTAGGCTATCACGGATAAAGAACTCCTAGCCATCAAGTGCGCTTTCAAGGCTTGGCAACACTATCTTCTGAGAGCTAGACACACCATTACAGTGATCACAGACCACCGGAATCTGCAATATCTCAATATAGCCAAAGCCCAGTCTTCGCGCCAGTTACGGTGGGCCCTCTTCTTCGCCGAATATGACTATGTGATCACCTTTCAACCAGGGGTCAAGAATGGGAAAGCTGATGCCTTATCTCGAATGGGCATCAATGAAACGGTGTATACAACTCCAGCCCTGGTACCCATCATACCAGAAGATAAACTCTTGGGTATCACAACAACCTCATCACAAGCCGAATTACTAAACAAAATTCGACAGTCAATGAACCCGGCTGCTTTCCTCGCTTGGCAAACTCAAGGAGAACAATATTGCATCAAGGATCAGTTACTTTTTTTAGGGACCGGCTATATGTACCCCAGAAGGAGTTACAACAGCATATCATTTCAGGTTATTATGATCCTCTGATTGAATGACACCCTTGAATCACTAAAACCTTAGCCAAGGTGAAAAAGAACTGTTGTTGGCCTACCTGGCGTAACAACATTGTCCAATATGTTCAGTCCTGCGGCGTCTGTGCACAAAATAAATCACAGAAACAGAAACCATCAGGTCTCCTACAACCACTGGACATCCCTCCCGCTCCATGGCACACTCTTTCCCTTGACTTTATCACTGATCTGCCACCGAGTCAAGGCTTTAACACCATTCTTGTAGTCGTGGATTTGTTCTCTAAGATGGCACATTTTATTCCTCTCAAGGGCCTCCCGGACGCATCCACCCTAGCAGAAGTATTTTTGGAAAACGTTGTCAAGCTACATGGTTTCCCATCAGTTCTGGTCTCTGATCGAGGCAGCCAGTTTGTATCCAATTTCTGGAGAAAATGTTGCGCATTGGCACAGATTGACGTCCGGCTATCTACCAGTCAACACCCCTAAACGGACGGCCAAACCAAGAGGGCCAACCAGACCCTTGAGCAGTATTTATGGTGCATGCTGTACCATGAATTGAGAGATTGGAAGGACTTACTTTGGATAGCCAAGTACGCATATAACAATTCTGTAGATTCTAGCACGGGACAAACACCTTTTTACAACCTGTATGGCAGACATCCATGTACCTCAGAACTCGGCCTTCCTGCTAGCTTGGAAATGCCTGCAGTAAAGACTCTTCATACAACCATCACTCAGGTGTTCAGAAAGATGAAGGAACATCTTATTCATGCTAAAGAAAAACAAAAGCACTTCGGCGACCAGCATCGGAAAAAAAAACAGACTATCAAGTGGGAGACCATGTTTGGTTAGCCGCCAAATATGTACCCATCAAAGGGACCCGGACCTTCCATCCTCGATATTTGGGACCCTATACCATCAAGGCAATTATCAACCCGGCAGCCGTCAAATTGGACTTACCACCTAATATACAAATCCATCCGGTATTCCATGTGTCCCTCTTAAAACCAATGTAACCCGGTACACGAATCAAGACACCACCTCAACCCATGCTAATTGATGGAGAACCAGAATTCGAAGTCAAGGGCATCCTGGATTCTAAATACTCTAGAGCCAAGTTATATTATCTCGTCGAATGGAAGGGCCTCAAGATAGATCCAGGGAACCCAGTGAGAACATCCATGCACCACATCTGATCAAGAAGTTTCATCAGAACTTCCCAACTAAACCTGGACCAGACAGGAGACACACCATGGGAGAGGCCTTGGGGGGGAGTGCTGTCACGACCCTCAGCCCTGATGCCCACTGGCAAGCCCATTGGTCAGGTGGGATCAGAACTCAGATGGCTAATAAGGCCTGGCATCCCCTTCTCAGGCTCTCTTGGGGCCAGTCCTGGCGCCTTTGGCGCCATTTTCATAAACAAGGAAAGACATCTGCTTGAGGAATTACTTTATTTAGGCTTTCAGCCAACATGGAGGCATCCACATAGCTTGATTCCTAGAACCAAGCTATGCGGTATAGTGTTTTGGGTGTGGTGGCCTAGGGACAACTTTACCTGGACTACTTTGCAGTGGCTATTTAAACCACACCTGAACAAGACAACACGCTTCGCGTTACTTTGCTACTAGCAACGTGACCCTCACCGTATCCAGCATTCTCACGAACCTGACGAATTCCGGACCTGCAGAAAAAACAAAGAACATCGTTAGCAGCAGAATCTTACCTGCAATCTCCATCCTTCACTGCTCGCAGCTCCTGGGCAGCTCCATTGGAAGATTTCGCCGCCCGGATCGAAGGACCTGAGAAAGGGAGAAAGACATCATTAAAGGAGGTAGTAGAGCCATTACAACCACGAAGCGCTTAGAGACTTACCTGGCTGGTTGCTTTTCGACCGGCATAGCTCAGGAACTCCATCCGCGCTGGGAACACACCGCAACCTTTGAAAAAGAGAAAAGCACAGGTCAGTGAGGACAAGACATCGCTGTGCTGCGCAAAGCGCCATCCTTACCGCATCATAGCGCTATTGTGCACCATCATTTACCGGCGAGAACCAGCCTACCCAGTTCACCAAGCGGACACTCGGCACACCTAAGAGAAATAAAAAGAGACATTTTAGTACAGAGAAAAGGCATGCAAGAATAACAACGGCATCAATCGCAATAAGTCCTACCTGAACGACATTACTAGGGCCGCAGTCAGTGAAGTAACTGGACCGCACGCGCCCACAAAAGACAACGCGCCCCTGCCCAGAGAGCAGGACGGAGAGCCCACCAATTCCGACAACCAGGCAGAATACCATCGAAACCGAGAACCACACCAGGGAATCAATGAGAGGGGCACCAACGACCAACTGGCTGGGTGGCATCCCCGTGGATACCAAGAGTAGCGTAACAAACTAAAGGCAAGGATCAAACCCCAGCACAACAAAAGCCTGCTCATCCTACGTCCGAACAGGGGTATCTGTTTAATATGTAGAGTAATCGCGGGCTAGATCCTGCTCAGGATAAGAAGAACCACTTGGAAGTTCGAAAAAGGTCTACACTACATTACCAACCAAAGCACGTTGCTGTATACTCAGGGGCAAGACAGCCTTCCAAGGCAATTAATGAGGAACGTCATTACAAATGGGTACCCGAACACCGTACAAGAGCCCATAAAAGCAAAGGAACCCTGTATAGGAGGGCTGGCCGGTGGTGACAGGGGAGTCCTAATAGAACACGAACACCAACACGTAGTGCCAAAACAGGCCAAACAAGTCATGCACCTCATGAACATCTAACACAAGGTGCTACTGTAGACTTGGAAGACTGGGCGGACTGTACTGACCCCATGTGTCACCCTAACTCACTGGAAGAATGCACACAGGCCTAAGTAAATACGGCACAAGATAACCACATCAGTGTACCCGGTGACATTCAAATCAGCACAAAGGAGACTCCTCAGCAATCATTGAATGGAATTAACTTAGATAAAAACTAGGCACCATTGAATGTTGCATCAGAAGGAAAAAGAAGATCTAGTGAATTAACTGATTTAAAAATCAATGACTCGACAAGAAAATCAGACTTATTATCCATCATGTCCACAGTCACAATAGCATTGGCCCCATTCTCAAAACTATACGAATCAATAATCGAAACTTTGAAAGATCACACCACCATAATTCTGATGAAGCACACAAAACTGGTTTTCCTAAAAGGCTACATAACAGCTATGGAAAAAACGCATCACCTAGGGATCCAGCATCACAAGTGTGCTTAGAAAGGAAGCCATACAGTACAACTAGAAACCCTGCTAGGTGAATCATCACGGGAAGTCCTAAGCAATGAGCCAATGTACCAAATTGACTTAACAGTTCAATCCACAAGATCACCAATGCCAAAAGTGCTTCTTAAATGACAACCTGATAAAAACAAGACCGGAAATATAGAAGACAAAGTTGAAGATAGCAAACCCACACCTATCCTCCGCCTGAGTAAGGAAAGACCAACAAGGAGGGACAACGGTTGTGTTCACCTAAGGTCTACTGGATCAAAGATTGAAATTACATCACCTACTCAACCAAAGATAAAACCTCTGCCTGCAAACAAACAGGACCGGAGTATTAGAGATTACTCTATCTTCAAAAGCATTAAAAACTGTAGCATACAGGAAGGACCAAACAAAACATCAAGTCACAGGGAGCGCAAAACTTGTGAAGGGCACACTATGTAAGAAAAATGCAAACAGGATCAAAAACCCCTACGACCGGCCCCCAGTTAATCAAAAACGGGAACCGACGAGACAAAAGTAACCTCCCCGGAAAGATCTGAGAAACCTGGCTTGCTCAGACCTATAGTCCTGACAATCACTGATAAAAAGGACAAATCAATAGATCTCATGGAGCTATCTCAATACTCTTTTGAAAACTCTGAATCAGACCTTCCCCAAGCCTTGGTGGATTGGCCAGATCCACATATAGTCAATCAAATGAAGCGGAAAGAACACGTCTATAATTTGAAAGCCCGCTCAATGACGCCTCCTTTTATGACTTTGTCAGAAAAAAGAGAAAAAAACTCTAGAAGGTATTTCAGCTAGAACGTCATGTCCTGAAAGGCTATTGTCGATCCAGTCTAGCCATCCAGAGAGGTATCTAGATAGGGAGAAACCAACAATTACAACAAACAATAACAACCTTTCACCGGCCTTAAGACATCTCCCTAGATACCAGAGGGATCATGACTCGTCCCGTACACCTGAGAGAGTAAAGAACATCCAACGTACACCTGTAGAGGTTGATTGCAGGAAAACACGAGACTCGCCCTATACAAAAGAAAGGTGACAAACTATCCATCGTAGAAGATCCCAGCCACCAAGACCAAAGCGAGGAACTGAACGTACATTCAAACTAGAGAGATTCCTAGACAAAATTGACAAATTGATCATCAATAGGAATGCTGTGATGCAGCTTTTCCATTGCATCCCGAACCTATGACAAATTATATCAGAAGACCTGAAGATTGTGGAATTTGGAGAGACACACCAAACTGACTGTGTATACCTGTATATTTCGTCATCTGTGGTAAAAGGAATGTTGACGTAGGCAACAGATAGCCTCTGTATGCTTGGCTTCGACTTGACTCCTGGATCGTCATTGAAAATCACACAGCTAAACTTGAGAGAGTAAACAAGCCCGGAACAGGATCTCAGGACTCGCCAACCTCTAAAGACGAGGATGTCACAGGTGGAAAAAACAACAAACAAGCAATTAACATCAAAACAGTTTTAGGGCCAACTGGGTGTGGGGCGGGTGCCAATGGGCCCAGGGTCTACCTTAACTGTCACGTTCAACTCAAGTAAAGATAAATCCCAAAGTTTGACCGACTTTAAAGGAACATGTCACAACTTGAGATGGAAGCCCAGGAAAATAAAATGGTCATGGATTCTGGAAGCTTTGGTAAGGAAACAACATACATAGCCACTCATGTCGCAAGAACAGGAATAGGAATTGGAAACCGCGTCATCACAGCTGATTAACACTCAACAAGTTATAAAAATTGCCTCTTGGAACACCAGGGGGTTCAAGCATCTAACCTCACAGAATGATGTAAACTTGGGAGACTATGATACAGAGGTCTTCAAACTGTGGGGCGCGCCCCGTCAGGGGGGTGCAGCCGCATCCCAGGGGGGTTGCGAGAGCCCAGCATGAAATGTAAAAAAAAATAATAACATATATTTTTTTTTAGATTGGAGGAAATGGATAGGGGCAGCTAACATGGTCAGACTGGAACATAAAACGGCCTAAGGTACCAATGAAAAAGTGGCCAGCAATTGCAAATGGATATTCAGTCCTTTAGTCGCAGACTATTTGAATAGTACCCAAGGGGGTGTTTTTTGTTCAAATGTTAACAACAATCAAAAATGGTCAAAACTACTAGCTGCATAGTGAAGTAACTCCTCAAACTGGCCCACATTGGCCAGAAAAGTGGCAAATTGTGACTGGCCTACATTAGAATTTTGCATTTTTGGTATGGTCATGGCCCTATTGCGCAATAGGCCTGTCCAAACCTGGCGGTTCATCCATAATGTGTGAGTCCACCCACTGGCCCCCTCACCCATTATGGAGGAACCAAGTAGGGTGCGCTGACGGTGTGCAAAAGTTCATAGCCATTTCTACATACTGTCTATCTGGCAATTTTTGGGGGGTGCACGGCCTGCCCAAATTTTGCTCAGAGGGGGCCCAGGCCAAAAATGTTCTCTGGCCTCCTCTGTCTTGCCCTCTTTGAGAGTTGGATAAACCAACCACCTATGAAAAATTGGGGTAAGAAGGCAAACATGGTGGTGATATATTGCTATTGGAATCCCCAGGCCACCACGAACTCCAGCTTCATTGACACTATAACCACCATAAATGATGATGCATACACGAACAGCAATGTGTCATACATGCTTGTCTGTGGAGACTTGAACATTACATGTCCAAAACACTCAACAGACAAGAGAGATCAAAAACCAATTCAACTATCAGAAGTAAGAGGAAACCTATGGTCCACATTGATGAACTCGCAAGATCTGCACCCCCTAAAAATGATGGATTTCCACGGAAAGCTGCCGGTACCAACCTGGGAAAGAAGGGACCAGTTGGCTGACCAAGATTATATTTATGTATCTAGAGAACTGTTACATCACATCAAAACGTACAAAGTCATCAGGACAACTAATAGTGATCAAAATCTTCTAACTACTTCACGGTTGACAGAACTCAAACCAGCTGAATTATTTATGAAGGTAGCTGTGGAAGCAAACAACTGTGGGAATCGACTCAGTCTAAAGGGCAAGGACATTGATGCCCTAACTAGTGAGTACACCTTAGTCCCATGCAATGAAGGAGAAGACAGGGAGAACAAACTAGTGGACTATAGGCCCCTATTGGAATGCTTCAGCGTTAAAAAAAACAGGTTGTAATGAAGTGGAAAAACTAGGATGCCAAACGAATGACAAACTCCTGGTTGGAAAACGAAGAGAAACGAGGCGTATAAAGCCTGCAGCAGCTAAATCAAATTGAGGTGATCTCAAACTGCAAGCAATTAACGATTGTCGTGCTTATAAAACCTGGGTAGCTGCTCGCAGACATGCAATGCTAAAATACAATTCTGAGCAAATGCTTTGCGTATTAAGTGGAAGAAAGACCCAAATATGTTGGTCACTGATCAAGACAATTACACCTACTACTCTTGACCTCCAACAAAATTATGTGAGTGAATCATCCTGGAAAGAACACTTATCCAATTTATTTCTCGGACCAACTCCAATCGATCAGCCTGTAACATCAAAAGCAAGTAAAGAATGGAAGTTCCACCATGATGTCGAGGCCATTTTAGGAAAGATACTAAAGTTGAATTAATCAAAGGCACCGGGTCCCGACGGCTTAACGAACGCAATGCTGAAGGAACACCCGGAGGAATGGGCCCACTTTGTACACACGGTAATCAAACATGTATCACACCATCGGCTAACACCAGACACATGGAGGACAGCGACGATAGTAACTATCTTCAAAAAAGGAAGAAAAGAAGATCCAAAAAACAACCGTACAATTGCATTGCTAGACTTGACAGGCAACATATTTGGTTCACTCTTGCTGACGCAATTTCAAGAATGGACAAGAACAACCGCTGGACCGATCCATTTCAAACTGGATTTATAAAAAACGTTGGAACTTCAGCTAACATCATGCTGTTATGCATTCTAAAGGGAAAGCCCAACAAGGTAACCCAAAGACCTTTGTAGCATTCATCGACCTGGTCCAAGCTTTTGACCTGGTCAACCGTAACCTTCTGTGGGAAAAACTAGCAGTGAGGAACTGTTCAGGCAACTTAATGGAGCCTCTAATGGCTTTACTCTCGGATACTGCAATAAGGGTGTGTTTAAACTGTGTAGGATTACCATCATCTACAATCCCGACATCAAGAGGGGTAAAGCAAGGTTGCCCCTTAGCGCCTGCAATTTACAACTTTTACTTATCAGACATTCAGAACTTCGAGCCACAACTGAGATCCTTTCTTCTGAGCATTGGTGAAATGAAAGTGACGAGACTCCTATATGCAGACAACCTCATACTGATTGATCAAACAGAAATTGGTCTCCAATGTCAGCTGGACAGTCTCCAGAGATGTACCAACTTAAACCACCTGGAGATAAACCAAGACAAGACAAAAATAATGTGCTTCAAAGTCAAAAGGTTCAAGTGTTTGGGAGTCGCCCTTAATAACAGCTCTGCTGAGAACCCATTGCAGGAAGTACTGCTGGACAAATCAAAAACATTGGCTACTCAAGCCAAAATAATGGATAAGAGGTATGTGTAGTATCTTAGGAGTGGTTATCAATGCAAGCAGGATAAACAGGAACCACTCCAGAGCCAGGATTATCAAAAGTAAGTCTTCTTTCTTTAGTTACAGTTATGGTAGGAAAGGTGAGATAAGGAGATGAGGTGATGTCCTGCTGTTCCCCTGGCTCTCTCCCCTGCTCCTCCATAACGGTCACTCATGGAACCCTTACAATCTCCCCATTCCAGCCCTCACATAACATTCCAAGCTCCACTTCCAAGTCACAAATACACACAGCTCTCTATCAGATAGAACACCAACAATGAATACCTCTAAGCGCTATTCCACATCTATGCACTAGATTACTACAACATCCCCCTTCTTAAAAACACAAAACAGAAAAACTATCCATGTGTTAAAAATAAACCCTCAAGAAACTAACCTCTTTATGTCCTGGTCTGCCCCCCAGGACCTTAGGGCGGCCACCCCTAAGCACAATCTGCTCTCTCTGAGCAAAAGCTTAACTAACCACCAAAATCCATCTGTACAAAAACCTATACACCTTCCGTAAGGGTCTGCCACACCCTTACCCTGGACCTGCCGCGTCTGGCGCAAACCTCACCCAATGTAGGACAATCCCGTCTCTGCAAAACAGGCAAAACTCACTACATCCAATGTAAACAAAACACATGGAGAATATAAACTAAAGGTCTAGAATCACTAACCTTCAAAGTAACCTACAAGCACCAATACCGCCACCAACCATCTAGCTACTTACTACACTACTTCACCACCTCTCCCCAGACAAAACAGAAAAGAATTTAAATAGGAAAGCCACTCACAGGACAGAGATCACAAATAACATGCGACACAACCGCAAAAGGTGTGGTGTGTAAAGAGTGTGCACAGACACTAACGTGCAAAAACAAGAAAACTTCTGTACAAATGCCAAAAAGATGAAAAAATGTAGCACTTGCTGAAGAATTCCGCATGAATCAAAACTCAGCATGAGCACACACAAGATGAGAAATTTAGTGCTCGCTACATACTTAGGATAAACATGTATTATGAAAATATGTAAAATTCATAATTGATTTGCCAGTGTTCTAGTTAACCTACACTCAACCTAGTGTCCCTACTGACACTTGAAAATAATCTCAAATCAAATTCAAAGTACTAGAACAAACGCTGGCATCCAATCTGTGTGCCTTATTCAAAAACGCAAACAAAAATTCCACTAGGCATGCTACCACCCAAACCTTCACCTCCAAGATAGCACTGCCAGGCACCACAGAACTTCACAGGAATTTACACCATTCCTCAAAAATGAAAATGACACTATTTACCAAAAACTCTCACAGGAGACAGTTTACAACATTAATGTAGGGCCTAAAACTACATCTTACGCGTACGCATACCAAACCGTCTCCTACCATAGTGCCCTCTATGCTCCTAGGGTTCCTCAAAATAAAACTATGAATCTTCAATTCCTCACCATGCCCCTAGGATTCCTCAATAACTCTTCATAACATTCTAAAACCTCCCTGTGCTCCTAGGATTCCTCAACAACTTCTATTACCGGTTTAACTAGGGTTTTAAAACAGGGCGTCACACCTGGCCAGCATGTTAGCCTAACCCCTATATCACATGCGTGCTACCTCTCAACGCTCCATCACAAACACATATGTGACAACATACCTCTCATGCATTCTCACAATGCATCCATGACACCCGCGCATTCTCTCAATGCAACCATGACTCTCATGCATTCACTCAATGCAACATCAAACATTCATGCATCTCATCACACATGCTAAATACACCTCATGCATACTCATAAAGCATGTCCACTGAACATTATAAATTCATAATATGTGTAAACATTTAAAAGGATGACCAACACTACCAGACATGGTGTTGATCAGTCACCATTCTGGAAATGTGAGATCATAATACTTAAATCCCATAAATTCAATTTCAAGGAAGTTCTTATTCATAAGAAACATGTGCACTTGCATTTACTAAACTAAACTGTGGACATATACCTCCATTTCAAGAAATCATTACATCATTTAAGAAAAACATTTACGTGCTAAATTTCATTTTAAGCTCTGAGCATATTCATCATTTAGCAAATAAAGCATCGTATATGCATTTACCACTTCATAAAACATTACGAATGCTTTCATCATCATAAAATTCATGGTTAACCTCATGGGATCACCTTGAACGTTGTGTATTATTAAATTCCATAATATCAACTGCATTTCAACTCTAATCTCATACAATAACTCACTTCAAATAAACAGCTTACATGCATCCCATACCTCACTCTGCAAATCGCATTTACATTTTCCCAATGCTGCAGTGTACACATACATTGCTAAATTAACCAAATAGCTACGACCCGATTCCCATCATTACATGGAAATCACAATCAAAACCTGTTGCCTTAAAGCTATGACAACGTATAAAGTCGCTGCTGCACAATTTATCTTAAAATCATTTTCTTTCCTTTTAAGTCCGACGTCATGAAAGAAAAAAACCAAATGCACCTCTCAACAGTGCCGTCGTGTATAACCCGTGCATCTGTCCATTTTGCACCGATAACATTGTACATGCCTATTCTTTGTCCCCCAAGTAATGGCAGAATGAGACTTGTCTTCTTTTTGGCATAAAAAGGCTGCAGATTTAATTGCAGAACATCATAAAAAACACTGTACACATCAGTGAAAATAGTTCTGAAGATGCAGCGACTGCTCCTTGTCCAACAACCTGCTTCCCCCTTTCTTTCCACAAAGTCCTCCGTAGGCACAACTCTCCCAACCCTTCGTGTCTGTGCCTCGCCTGCCCTTGCAAGTGTTCTTGGGTGGGGACAGGGCCGTTTCTTTGGGGGAAGCTGAGCCCTTATTGTTACCACCAGACGGCCCTGCCGTTTAGGCTCCCAAGAGGCGCTGGTCCGAAAAGAGCGAAGACCCTTCCGGCTTTCTCCTGGCTCATTCGTAGTCTGTCTCTTGTGCTTGGTCGCCCAAACACCGCCACATCGCCTCGCAGTCCTGCGACGTCGACGACCAGGCCTTGCCCAGCCTCTGTTCCTCTTGTTGGGTGGGTGGGTGGAAAACAAAATCCTTCCTTTGTCTCCGGCGGGCGTCCTTTGGCAGGGGCTGGAAACTGCCTGCAGCAGGGTGGCCGCCCGTTATATGGGGCATCCCCCACCCCTTTCCTTTGTTTGCCCTTCACAGGCTTTTGCCTGACTTGCCGCGCTTTGGAGGGTACACTCCCCCTTACCCAGGGGGGAGGGAGGGAGGAGGAGGACCCCGCACAGGTTATTGGGGTGCCTTCTCCATTTCCTTCGTCCTCCGTATTCACATTTATAACCCGTGCATCTGTCCATTTTGCACCGATAACATTGTACATGCCCATTCTTTGTCCCCCAAGTAATGTGCAGAATGAGACTCGTCTTCTTTTTGGCATAAAAAGGCAGCAGATTTATTTTCACAACATCATAAAAAACAATGTGCACATTAGTGAAAATAGTTCTGAAGATGCAGTGACTGCTCCATGTCCAACAACCTGCTTCCCCCTTTCTTTCCACAAAGTCCTCCGTAGGCACAACTCTCCCAACCCTTCGTGTCTGTACCTCGCCTGCCCTTGCAGGTGTTCTTGGGTGGGGAGAGCGCCGTTTCTTTGGGGGAAGCTGAGCCCTTATTGTTACCACCAAACGCCCCTGCCGTTTAGGCTCCCAAGAGGTGCTGGTCCGAAAAGAGCGAGACCCTTCCAGCTTTCTCCTGGCTCATTCGGAGTCTGTCTCTTGTGCTTGGTAGCCCAAACACTGCCACGCCACAGGTGGGTTACCATCCACCGTGGCTCCCCCTTTCCAACCACGGAGCTCCAACCCCATTGCTGGCAAATGTCTGCCTTCCACTAGTTCATACTCTGGGGATTTTTGAGTTAATCAGCCCATGCCTGCTCTGTGAAACACCTCCAGGACCTTAGTGCACTTTGTGCCCCATTTTTGTAACCTTTTCCATGCCCCATGCTGGCCGGAGCACTCACTCTTTTGTAAATTCAACCCCGGGCTTCACTTTGACCATGTTGTGCTTGTTCTGCGGAACCTTCCGCCCCTACCCCATTTCAGCCCATGGCCGCTCCTTGAAACACCTCCCCAGGAACTTAGTGCACTTTATGCCGATTTTTATGTAAAATATTCAATGCCCCATGCTAGCCAATGCACTCGCTCTTTTGTCTATTCAACCAGCGGCATCACTTTTGACCACGTTGTGCCTTTTCTGGGGAACCTTCTGCCCCTACCACCTTTTAACCCATGACCGCTCTGTGAAACACCTCCCCAGGAGCTTAGTGCACTTTATGCCGAATTTTATGTAAAATATTCAATGCCCCATGCTGGCCAATGCATTCACTCTTTTGTCTATTCAACCAGGGGCATCACTTTTGACCACGTTGTGCCTGTTCTGGGGAAGCTTCCGCCACTACTAGATTTCCTTGCCCGAACTCAAACCACCGGCTCCTAGTTTACCCCCTCTGAGAGTTCACTTTTTTGGCATACTCCAACCACAGCAATTCTTCTACCCCTTTGCTAGAATCGCGCTCCCCCCCCACCTTAACCTTGCTCTGCCTGCCCTTGGAGGAATTACCCACTGGGGGAGCGCCGTTCTAGATGGGTCAAGTTAGGTTTTAAGTCCTTTGTTAGAACTTCACCTCTGCATTCTTTCCCCCTTGTCTCAGCCCAGCTTCCCTTTGTCCTGTCATGTACGCACAACGTCCCAGCTTTCCAAAGAGAGGCTCCCCCTTTCCATTATACTTATCATGTAAGGCCCATCTCCCCACCCTAATCTTCTGTCGGGTAGATGAATACCCTGGTTTATGCTGTGTTGGGTTACTTCTAACCTGCTTAATACCCAGAGGTTTCTCCTAGCATACCTGGTGCTTGAACCTGAGCTGCTTCGTGCCATTTTGTTCTCCAAGCGATATAATTATTCCGCTTTTATATAGGGCTACGAACCCTCCTGCTACTGCGCGCTGATTATTATTACTGAAAGGCTGAGTTTGGCCC
The DNA here is from genome assembly GCF_040938575.1 of Ambystoma mexicanum. Taxonomy (NCBI): domain Eukaryota; kingdom Metazoa; phylum Chordata; class Amphibia; order Caudata; family Ambystomatidae; genus Ambystoma; species Ambystoma mexicanum. The sequence goes on from NC_090940.1 coordinate 265,768,020, forward strand.
TGCCAGGATTCGAACTTGTGTCAACAGGTTCTACACAGATGTCAAAGCGAGTGCTCACGCCTGTTAAGCAGTTCTAGCTAGTAGCCAGCATCCCACGAAAGCCTGTGACCCAGCACCGCCACTGTAATCCGGAAAGCTTATTTCCTCTGGGCATCGCCAGCCCTGCCTTCATTCGCCAGCCAATCCCGAGCAACTTGCTCCATAATTATAAGGAACTCCCTCAGCAAGAACCATCCTGCACCAAATGTAACTGCTGGTCGCTCAGATACAGAGTATGCCCCCATAATGTTGACTCAGGGCACTGACCCGTTGCCCAATTGCTTCTCCGACCTCTGAAACCTTCCCCTTCACCTAAGTATGCCCCTGCGACCGGCCCCATGCTCTTTCCACACCTTGTCATCCAACCTGTATTACCGCATAACCCATGCCGAATGCGGCTCTCACTGCGACTATCTCTACTTCCCGATAGCCATTCCGGCCAGTATTACACGTACAAACCGTGAAGACCGTCCCTAATTCAACCGCAGTGCACTCTATGCCGCACGTTGCTCCAGAAACCTCAGCCCTCTTCAAACTGATAGAGCCCTTCCGTTCTATCATTCTAGCTTCTGCACTACTTCTGTAATAAACCTATAGTGGATGGGGGCCGGCGGGTGGTGACCAAACCCAGTGGACGATATGCAAGCCCTGTTATCTGCTTGTTCCCTTCGACCTCTTCACTTCCGCTGCCCCCATCCCGGGCGACCATACTTTCCCCAGCCATTTACCAGCCTTTGCCCCTATCACCAATACATCTCCCATGCAAGCCTGATAAACCGGATAAATCAACCTAGTTTACCAAAATGGTTTACCAAACCCTGTTAACTGTTCTCCGTTTTGGGTGGTGTCCCCTTGACAAATAGACCCTCCGGGTGTACCACACCTGACCAATAATATTCCCCAGGCAACTATTCTTTCCTGATAAGCTCCTGCCACCGCTGACTGAACCGAGACCCAATTATAACCCTGAGGGTACTGCAAGCCCCCAAAGGCGTATTTGTTTCCTTAGAATTTTGAGGGGTTTATGTAATTATACAGATCGTCATTCCACTCTGCCCCCCCTTCACAGCATAATGAAACTAACTTAGGAGAAGTAAAATATTTATGTGATTGACTTTCAAAGCCACAACAATTTAAAATGGCTGTAAAGGCTTGACATATAGGGATTTCTTGGTGTTCTCTGATTAATCTGCAATGAAATGCCACCTGGTGTCTCAACCGGTCAAGGAGACTTTGTTTACCTCCCTGCCCAAATCTGCCCAGACAATGGCACCCCTGCCTATCATTTCAGCTTTCCTGTACATTCCGGAGGGCTTTACATCACCTGGGCTCTGACTACCTGGTACATGGTTTCAAGGACAAGAGTCCGCTCGGAGAGATGAAATCCCAGATCATTGCGGAAACATCAATCAAGCCCAAATTACTCTGTGAAAATGGTAGAGTCTCTCCCAGGGGTTATTCACCCAAAAACAGGTAATTGGGCTGTGTTCGTGCTGGTAGAGAGATTCCCAGACCCCCCTTTGTTTGCATACATTAACTTTGGGTTTCACCCTAAGTTAACAGGGCAATCCAGACGTGGACCCCTTGCTCACTGTTCTTAGAGAGGCAACAGTTTCACCTCACTGATGATGCCCAACAAGGCTGAAACACATGTATTGGGTTACTGATGGTACTCTTGTTCAGAGGAGAATTGCCTAGCATTTCGGCGCTGGACTGCCCCTGGGCAGGACAAAGGCTGATATGCGGGGAAATTTCTTCTCTGTGAAAAGGACAGTGAGCTAAAGACTTGGTAGAGTCTCTCCCAGGGGTAATTCACCCAAGAACAGGTCATTGGGCTGTGTTCGTGCTGGTAGAGAGATTCCCAGACCCCCCTTTGTTTTCCCAATGTGTGCCACATGCGCCAAACCCTGTATATTTTGATCAAAGGGCCGTGACCGCCGACACATGTCCTCTACACCTTTTACTGGCAGGCGCACGTAAACCATTACTAGCCCTATTCTTGCAGGTCATCCTACTTACACGCCGTGCATTCCTTTAATATGTAAACACTTGTGTATGGGCACGTTATACATACCTCCGCCTCGCATATTCTTAGTTTCCATTCCAACTATGAGCGCTGAATATAGAAGGCATTTTGAAATGCTGCTACCCCTCTCTGTAATTACATAGCCGTTATCTTTTGCTGGGCCAATGCCGCGGCACAGGTCCCATTTATTCACTCTATTCTGCCTCCCCCGACCCCAACCTGGCATCGCTGAAAACTGCGGGGTGGCACCTGCTTTGTTCCGACCCCCTAATATGAGACCTATTGCCCCACTGTGTTGGATCTGCTGTGCCCATTGCATTCTGGTATTTGAAGTCCGTGGGATGGGGTGGAACATGGGACTAACCTTATAACTTCCCCTGCCGTAATTCTGCTAATGTCTCCCTACTATCCCCGCGCCCGCATCTCCATAGCGAATTCCCACAGGCATCTCCGTCGTTCATTTCTGGCATGCACACGTACTGCCTGCTAGCCACATCGTGCGGTAACGAAGAGCAGCCCCCCCAATCTTAAGTTTCCAATAAAATCACCATTCAATACAGTCCAAAACCATGCATATCCAACATGTGCACTGCAACATTAATCGTCCTCATGTGCAGGATATTTTGAACGCGGGTCCTTTCATTCCATAAAGCCTATGTAATATGGCTCGACGAATACCACCTTCTGCGGAAAGTCACACCAGTTTGCGCCCCCAGGGTTGAAGCAGCCCTGAGAGAAGCATGTGGACTCCCTTCTGGCCCGCCGGTCATCAATAAATAAATACCTAAATCAGGGTGCATATTAAATTTTCGGAACGCACATTAACATTTATTATCGCAAAACAACCTTCCCAACGCCAGGCCTGCTCTGCGTTGACTGTCTTTCCATGTGCATTTCCCCCAAACGATAGACCAGTATTAGACTACCAAGCAGAGGCCTCCTCCCAATGCAAGGATTCGCCGGAGCCGGGGTCCATACTCTCCCCCGTACCTTCGTTCCTCTGTCATACAACATTCGGCAAACCCAACAATATCATAGTGTTAATACCCCCCATTGTGCTAGTACCAATAAAAACATTACTCTGGCATACATGCTTCCCGATGCATCATCCTCCTTGAGGAGCAACCCCTGCTACCGCTTATGTGCCATCCGCACCTACCAAACAACCCCGTTGCCCGAAACAATCTTACATCCAGTGTTGTGGGTGGAAGTTACGTGATCCCAATAAACCGCTTCCTTTCTTCAACGACACCAACTTATCTAACAGAGTGCATCCGCTACATTCAATAATTCATATTAACCTGCGCCATGTTTTCTTGGGCTGTGGCGCTTTTGCCCAAAAATGCTGATGCTGACCCGCAGGCACCGTAACGTGCTGAGCTGTCTCACCTGCTGATTGGTATTTCTAGCTTTAAGACAATGCAGCATCACTGTTGACTTGCTTGGAAGCACAGCAATAAATGTGCACCACTTTTTCCCGTTCCAACACATTTGGGAGACCCATCTAAATTACCCCTGTTGCCAAAGAACCTTGGCCACATGATTTCCAATATTGTTGGGGCGGGTACGTCCACACAGCAGATAGCGGACATGTGCCTGGCCTGCTGCCTACTTCATGCTTGCAATCACACCTAGCCGGTGTTGCACCTTACACCCACTTCCTTGCTTGAACCCACTTCTGCAACCTGATACTGTCCTGCATTGACTGCCAGCGCGAGACCTGCCTGAGACCCTGGACCCACGAACTTAAAGACTGCACAGCGCCCTGAAACACCACTCCCACGCCCCACCAATGCCGGATTAGTTACTTTCCCTCTAGCCATACCTTCTCTCTCTCTCCCTTTCTGTGACCCAACGCACCTTCCACATGGGACAGAAAACCTCCTACGAAAAGCCACGAGAACTGGAAACTCCTCGCCTGGCCATAGTGAGCACCACCTCAACTGGAACTTCCGCGCCTGGCCTCAGCAACCCGACTCAGGAGCAGGAAACTCTTTTGTGACGAGGGGCAGGTCGGGCGTCCTTCAGCTGCAAACGACAAACAAAATCCTTCCTTTGTCTCCGGCGGGCATCCTTTGGCAGGGGATGAAAACTGCCTGCAGCAGGGCGGCCGCCCGTGATATGAGGCAACCGCCACCCCTTTCCTTTGTTTGCCCTTTGCAGGCTTTTGCCTGACTTGTGTTCAGTGACTCCAATCATGCACTCCCACTAAGTCAGTGCCTTGACTGGGATTGCTCAAGGGAAGCCCTTATTTATATATTTGTATAGCAAGTTATACCCTGGATGATAAACCCTTGTATAACACCCCTCTCTATGAATCCCCCTGATCTCACTGAGCCAAGAAGTAGGTTTGTTTTGCAATGTAAAAGATTTATTGGAAAAATTAAACAATATATATATATATATATATATCACACTTTTATAATAAATTAATATTTAATAGCACCCTTATGAATATAATGTTGATCAACAATAGATAATCTGACACTAGCACACTTCTTTACAATCAATGAGGAGTTAGTATAGGAAGGATAAGGTAGCAGAAAATACTTTTATGGTTTCAAAGAAAAGCAATGAGGGAAAATGCAGCACAGAAATAAACTTGATATGATTTCAACAAAAGATAATATGATCACTTTTTCTTTGACAAATCCCCCCCCCCCCTATGCAAGATAAGGAGATGGAAGGAGAGCACACAATTCTCAGGAATACAAAATGCAATACAAATTTCCAGTTCCCCCCAGCGAGTTTACAAGAAAACAGGTATGATTTTAAAGCAGGCAAGATCCTTTTAAATGTGGTGGCAATGAAGTGAAAAATATGCTGAAAATGCTTTTAATTCCCTCTAGAGGTTCAGGGTGAGTGAGAGATACTTTAAATCAGTTCAGGTCAGCCCTACCAATGATTCAGGGATGGTTATCAGGTTGAAAACGGGTTTCAGTAATGGAAGCAAAAGACAGACATTTTTACATGTGGTTGAAATGAGGCAAACTGTCCATTCGCGGCACTTTTTCCCCGAATGCGTCGATCACGATTACGGAGGAATTATAAGGAGTAGCAAGTCGGTTAAGATGAAAGTTAAACCACGTTCCTAGCACATGCGGTTCCAAAGATACGGACGATTTAATGGAGGTAGATTCTCAAAATAAAAGTAAAGCTCAGAATGACAGATGACAGTTTTGCAGAATGGACACACGATTTCTTATGATGCAGTTCTAAATAGGTTAAAATAGTTTGAATTAAATTATTTTAAACTAAGAGATTGGTTTTGCACAGTTCTGGCTGAGTACTCACACTATGAATTCGAGATAGGCCATCAGGGTCTGGTCAGCAGGTTTGGACTGGACTCCAGGCGGTTTCTGGTACTGGTTCTCTGGTTCTGCTGTCGGCACTTCACAGTGGTCTGGTCTGTGGGTCTGCTGGTCTGGATCAAGTGGATTCTGGATACAGCACCTCTTTCTGGGTCTGCTACCGGTTCTGGAAAAAGTTCTTGGCAAAGAATCCAACAGCTCGCCCGGCTGTAGAATAGTTTGGTTGGATTGCTGGATTCTGAAGGCCTGCTGAGAAGAGTTCTCAGCTTGTGGGTTAGGCCTTTGCTTTAAGTTCTGTAGTCTATCTGGAGTCTAAATTCTGGATGTTCCTTCTAGATGTTGTGTGGTCTGGCAAAATGCTCCGCAAGAAAATGGAAAATGAATCCTTTGCCTGTCCAAGCAGTCTCTTTTTATGTGTTCTGCAAGTGGGTGTGTGCGTGGGCATAACTAAGCCTGCCCCTTACAACTTATCATTGGCCAAGTCCTCCTCTCTCCCTTGATTGGGGGAAGTAATGGTGTGTCATCAGGCATTAATTTTATGGCATACAGAAAGAACACTCCCCCCAGAACATACCACAGAGTCCTAACACCTCTTAAAATGTGCACAGAAAAATCACAAGAATGATGATATTATTTATATAATTTTGACAAGTCTGCACTATGAATTATCCATCTTTTTAAAATTATGCTCTGGCCCAGAGGCGTGTGGTTTCCCAAAGCACATGGTGGAATTTCTGATTTGTCCACTTCTTCCAGCTCAGCTTGCTCACAGAGGCACTGCCCCTCCCAGTTTCTCCCAAGAGTAAGCTATTTTACGCCCCCCCCCCAATATAACATTTGCCTGCCAAGGAAAGTACATTGTTCTGTTTCCTTCCAGTCCTAGGTGCCACTCCCCTGATTCAATCAGAAGGTGTAACCTCCTTTTGGTGGCAACAGCAGAAGGCAGCCAGGCCTGAGAATGCAGTGGCTGGGCAAGTTTCAACTCCTGTCGGGGGTAGTTGCCGGGCAGACTTCAATCTCTTCAAGCCAGGCTTCAGCCAAATGTCACTTTTGTTCCCAGTTTTTCTTCATTCAAAACAAACTTACAATTTTTACACATGCAGCTAGAACGTTGATTCTAAGTTCAAAACTATGACCTTTAAACAGTTGCAACCTATGTGACACTCAAAAGTATGTCACTCATTTATTTTAAACATTTCGATTTTAGTGGCTTTAAGTCCAATTTCACTTCAGCTGCTGACATCCACAGCTCAGCCAGTTTTGTTATAAACATTGTTTTGGGCTCTTCATCTTTCCAGATTTTGTATGCACACAAGACTACATTCTGCCAAATGTCTGCTGGTGTTCAGTGAGATTTTTTAATATCTTGCAATGTTTAAAATAGGCATTTTTAGCTTGCATTTCAGAGAAACAAAGGTGATTTCAAAGCGCTTTTTGAGCTAACAGGCACTGCTGTTTTCCTTTGGCACCACGTTTCACTCATGACGCTTCTGGCCCATCACGCTCGCACTGGTGGGTGGTAGGTCAGGCGACCATTTTGGTGTGTGCAAAAACTGCACGGTTTTCCTGGATTCTGGCGCAAATGTGGGCTTTTCCTCCATCTTGGATTTTCTAAGACCACAGCACCAAATGTTGCAGCATAATAACTCGAACATGGGTCAAAAAACCTGACAAACCCCCACGCCCAAGTGCCCTTTGATTTCGAGTCGAGGGGAAGTTGGGTGCAAAGGATGTTTTGATCCACACGCTGGGATGTCCGCATGATCTTCTTCCGATTCCGCAGATGACAAAGTTCAGCATCTTTTCCTCCATCAGGGTGGTTCGATGGGTTCTCCTCGCAGGTCCTGATGGGAGTATTGGGCAGTACCCCGGGCCCCTCGGATCTTTGCTCCCGGTCCCCAGGTCATCTTCCGTGGTCAGTCGCCCGGTTTTCTTTCTCCTAGGATGACAAAGCAAACCGGCAATACCTATTCGTAGACATTTCTCCCCCACTATTGATATAGTGGGGCAGCATATACATTTTATAAATCAATAGACATTTACATTCTTATTTTAAAAAGAAAACAAGATATAATCAAGAATTATTTTCATTCAAGAATCATAATATTTTAGAGACTATATGTGGGATGTTTTAGGGTTGGAACTGAATTACTCTGGAGCGGCCCCCTCAGGTATTGCAGAGGACTCCTCCAGTTGTTGCAGAGTGTGCCTGGGATGGCAACACTTTAACTGATTATATGGACCCACTTGTTTTCCGCTTCTGCCAAGCTACCTTTGGGGATGCAGATCTTGTAGGCAACTGGGGAGATCTTGTCTATAATTTCAAAAGGTCCCTTCCATGTAGGCAAAAATTTTCGCTGTTTGGCATGGTTTCTTTGGAAATTTTATAGATAGACCTGGTCTCCCACATTGTATTCTCTCCTGGTAGTTTTCAAATCGTAATGGGTCTTCATGCTATCAGCTGATCTTTCTAGATTCCGCTGAGCATAGGCAAAATCATGTTGAAGGTGTTTCCTTAAACTCTCAAAGTATTGATGAGTTGTGGAGGCATTTATTAATGTCTGCTCTTGTGTCCTGTAGAGCAAATGCTGGGGAAGCACCATCTTGCGTCCAGTCATCAGCTCAAATGGTGACATTTTGGTTGCAGATGAAGGGGTAGATCTGATGGCCATTAGGACCAGAGGTAATCGGATATCCCAACTTGGCCCAGAATCTGCCACAAACTTCTTTAAGATGCTCACTATGGTTCTGTTGTTTCTCTCCACTGCACCAGAAGAGGCTGGCCGGTAAGCAATATGTAGCTTACTTTTAACCCTAAATATCTCCCACATCTTAGTCATTACTTCACTGGTAAAATGGCTATCTCTGTCTGACTCAATCCTTTGGGGTAGACCAAAACGCGAAAAGATGTGGTTGATCATCAGGGCAGCTGCTGCTTCTGCCTTGCAGTTTGGGGCCGGGAGACATTCCACCCACTTGGTAAACAAGCATGTAACCGTCAACATGTACTTATTTCCCCTAGAGGAGTGAATCACAGGGCCTATAAAGTTGACTTGCAAATCTGACCATGGCAGTACTATCCCCCTCTTCTGGAGAGGCGCATGGTGTGTGAGGGATGTTGGCTGAAATTGTGCACACACAAGACACCCCTTCAAGTATTGGTAGAGGTCCTGCCCCATGTGTGGCCAGTATGCAACCTCTCTTAAGATGTCAAGTGTTGTATGAAACCCCCTATGACCGGCGGTGGCCGCATCATGGGCGTGGCTTAACATCAGGCTTCGGAATGAGGTAGGAACCACCCACTGATCATGGCCAGCTTGGGATTTCCTTATCAACAAACCGTCTTGGATTCGGAACATCTTTGGACATTTCATCAACACTCTAAGGTCCTCTTTCCCAATGTAGTCGGTATCCGTCAGGGGAAAGTTTTCAGGGTCCTCAATGTTTTGGTAAAACTTACCAATTATTGGATCCCCCTTCTGAGCCGTAATCAAATCAGCATCTGGGGTCTCCTTACTCCATTGTGCAGTTGAAAGATCATTGTGAGCATTTGTCTGGGACCTAGTGATAGCAGTGACCTGGATATCCCCCAACAGGGACTCAATCTCTATTAGATCCCCTTGGATGGCCCCGCTTTTGGCCAGCTGATCAGCTAAGTCATTTCCAGTTTTGTCTGGTCCCTCTACTTTGGAATGACCCTTGATCTTTTTCCAGTAGATGGTCATCCCATTCGATGTGACCAGATCATCAACATTTTGGATTAACTTCCCATGTTCCAGGGGTTTGTTATTAGCACATAACATGCCTCTCGTTTTCCAATTAACCAGGTGCTCCACGAACTTGTTCCGTACATAATCTGAATCTGTGATTATGACCAGTTCGTGGAGTTGATGTTGGACAGCAGTGAGGATGGCTTGATACACAGCCATCAATTCTGCCACCTGACTACTTCGGGGACCAATTTTGTACCCAGCGGAGGGTTATGGGGACTCCTTCACCCATGCATTCCCTACGCCGGCCACCAGTTCTTTTTCCCCGTTGTTGTCAACATGGTAAGAGCATCCATCCACATAGACAGTGGGCATTCCCTCACACTTGTCCTCTTCAAAAACTTTGTGTGGGGAATTAAGGCGTACCTCCATTATGTCCTTGATTTTCAGACTTTCATCCTCGAGACAGTTTTCTCTGGCAAAGTCATGCAAGTCAGCCAGACCTTGCGCGAGGGGTCTCTTCTTGTTTTGGCCATATCTGACCTCCACAGGAAAGCCTTGCATTGACAGAATCCAGGAAGTAATTCAGGAATTACTCACATTTCCGGCTCAGATTCTGTCACTTTGGAGAGATTGCAGAGGCTGGTGTGGAGTCTCCACTATGATGTGTTCCCCCTGGATGAACGGGCGGTAATTCTTCAATGCCCACACCGTTGCCAGGAGTGCCTTCTCACAATCGTTGAATTTTTCCTCCACAGAGGATAAAGTTTTGCTTTCATAAGAGATTACTTTATTGACCTTCTCATGCTTTTGGTATAATACTGCCGTCAAGCACGTATTAGAGAACCCTGTCTCCAGGAAGAACTGCTTGTTTCTGACAGGGTAAGCTAGGCAGGGCGCTTGTGAGAGGCTTCTTTTGAGCTGTCTTACTGCCTCGGCTTGTTCTGGACCCCATTCCCACTTGACCCCCCCTTCAAGAGATGAATAAGGGGTCTGGTGATCTCTGCGTAGCCCTCAATGAACTTTCTGCTGTAATTAGTCAGTCCAAGGAGGCTCCTTAGTTCCCGCAGAGTTGTGGGGTCTTTCAGTTTCTGAAGTGCTTCCACTTTCTTTTCCTGGGGACAGAGACCCTGAGGAGTAATCTCATGCCCCAAGAAATTAACACGGGTTCTACACCACTGTGCTTTCTGAAAGGAAAGATTTGGTCCGGCAGCCCTCAACTGTGTCAGAACATAACGGATCTCTGCTATATGTTCCTCCACAGATGAACTTTTGATGATGACATCATCTACATAAGCTAGGTTACCCCTCGCACCGAGGTCGGGCATGGCCTTGTGTAGGAAAATGTTGAACTCATTGCCGGAGTTGAGGCATCCGAAGGGAGTCCGGGTCCATGTGTACTGCTGGCCCCCAAAGGTAAAAGCCAGTTTGTATTGGTCCTCCCGACTGACAGGCACGGTCCAGTATCCATTGGTCAGGTCTATTGCAGTGAATACCTGTGATCCCTGAATCTGGGCCATCCATCGGTCAATGTAGGGAAGAGGCCATCAGGAAGTATGGACCTGTTTGTTGAGCTCCCTAAGGTCGGCGCAGAGTCTCCACTGGCCGTTTGGCTTCAATATTCCCAGCACCGGATTATTGAAGGTGCTGTGTACTGGACGGATTATTCCCCAGGACTCAAGGTTCTTAATTATTTCAGTAAGGGACTCCTTGATGCGAGAGGTAAGCAATATTGCTTCACAAACACTGGAGTCATGCCAGGGTCCGTGGGAATTGTTGTTGTGTGGATGTCGGTGCGACCACAGTCATATGAGTCTACCGCAAAGAGGTCTTGGAAATCCAAGAAAACTTGTTTCAACTTTTGCTTCTGTTCCAGAGTCACACAGGCATCAACTAGGTTGATTCTCTCTTCCACCATCTGCCTGAAGCCTGGAAAGACTTCTGGTTTTGCTATCTCAGTGGCCTCTTCCAGCTGGGTGGAGAAGTCCCTGGTCAGAGTGCTGATTCGGACCGGAGGCTTCAGGTGGGAAAGGCAGCCCTCATGGACCTGGAAAATCACCTCATCCCCTCTGAAGTCACAAGTCACATCTTCCTTACCATAAGGGCAAGAAGTGTACACCAGGAAGTTCCCCCCATGCCGGGTAAAGATCCTGTCTAGTGTTGTATTGTCATCACTGTCACTGTCAAAACAGTCCTTGGGGATTGGTCCTAACAGTTCATTTCCTAAATCAATGGAGAAATGTCGGTCATCAACCGCCATTCCAATAATGGTGCCTGCGGCTAGAGTAATACTCTTTAAGTCGCTGTTATCCACCTCTATTGGAATGGTGTCATGTTCTATGTTGACTAATGGTGTTGGGTTTACCCCCAACCCTTGTTGTTGGAGAGAAGCATTTAGATGAATATAAACATCAGGGATTTTCAATTTTTGTCCTCTTTTAACTTTCACTTCCAGAGAGAATTGTCGGGTCCTTTCTGGGATGGTGACTTCCTCTTTAATCTTATTTCAACTGCATAAGGTAGCAATTGAGCTGACTTAAATGCTTTTTCTGGATCATCAAAGCCCATGGGATTATCCGCTAATCGGGACCAAGCTTTGAAGTTTATTAGGTCCAAACTAATGGCAAAGCGATTGAGAATGTCACTGCCTAAGTAAAAGGTGGCAGTGACGTCTCGCACGACCCAACAATTATGGACTATGCTCTTGTTGCCAATGGAGATTTTGAGCATACACCTGCTTGGCAGGAGATGTTTGGAATTGGGTGCTCGCAGGTCCATTTCCCATTTGTCTATCACTTTGAATGTGGGAATGGCTGGATCTTTTTGGAGTTGGCGGAACATGGCTTCACTGATGAAGCTCTTACCGTTGCTCACACAAACTCGGGCGAGAACAGAGTCCTTCCCATCCTTTAACTGAACAGGGATGAACAACTGATCTCCAATTTGCTGAACATCAGCCAGGCTCTGAGCTGATTTCACATCTTTCTGGACAATCGGAGTGGGAATGTCTGATTGTGGATTAGTAAAGAATTTCAGAGTGTTTCCTTCCAGTGTGGAATACCACCTTAAACTGGAAGGAAGGTTGATTTTCAGAAATAGAGAGGACCCCCCATCACCAGTCTGTTGTCCTACTGCTATTACTGTCACGTCTGTAATTTGGTTGTTCTGGAAGTGAAATTCTACTTGGTCAGATTTTTGTTCAACCATGTGGCACGTGCCGTTTAAACTAACATGGTTGACACTCTGCTTTAATTTTATTGGTCGGCTAGTCTGGGTCCAGAGGACCTTGTTTGCACAATCTATTAGGGGTGACAACCTTCTCACGAGGTCATTCCCCAGTAAACAAGGGGTGCCCTCTGGAGTCACTACTATGACCGGGTGTTTCACCTTGTGTCGCCCAATTTTGATGTCCAAATCTGCAGTCCCCTCAACGGGAATTTCCTTCCCGTCAAAGTTCTGGAGTTGTCCAGGAAGAGAGGTGAGAGGAATTCGGTAATTCTCCCCCCTTCCTGCATTTAGTTCATCAAAGGCCCTTTTGGACAGAAGGGTAGCTTGGGATCCAGTATCCACCAGTGCCAAAATTGTACCCTGCCCCTGTACTTGTACCAGGGCATAGTAACTTCCCTCCTTCTCCTCAAGGGGTCACAGATAATGCACATTTTTGGACAACTGGTGGGCTAGTTTTCTGGTTTTGGACATTGAGAGAGAAGAGATTTGGACAAAATTCTGTGGAGAGTCTCGGGAATCTGAAAGAAAAAGTTGGCAACTGGATATGGTTTTGGGTTCCCCTGGTTCCGGTTCTGGGCCGCCCCCCCCCCTTTTTGGAGGCAGTCACCAGGATGGGTTTGGACCAGGGGGTTTTGGTATTGTTGATTCTGGGATAGGATGATGGGCGGCGACAGCTCGATCCCCACATCTACCCAGTCTATTGATTCGGTTTTAAGTTCCCCTGGTTCCGGTTCTGGGCCGCCCCCCCTTTTTTGGAGGCAGTCACCAGGATGGGTTTGTACCAGGGGTTTTCGGTATTGTTGGTTCTGGGATAGGATTATGGGTGGTGACAGCTCAATCCCCACATCTACCCAGTCTGGATTGGAATCCCTTGGGACCCATTTTTCCTTGGGAGGAGTTCCCCCATCTCTGAAGGAGAAGATCCTTTCCCCAGGATCCTCTTGGGATCCCTCTCCCTCAAATTGGAAGATCTGTACCTCCTCGACAAAGTGGGTCTGTTTGGGTACTTTGTTTCTCCACCCCCCCCTCTGCTCCTTCAGGGGCAGGAGATTTTGTTTCCGGTTCCTGGGTTTCCAGGTGCTGTTTAAAAGTGGGGGAGGAAGCTTCCTCCAAGGCTTTATACCCCCCTTACCCTTGTGCCTCCTCCCTGGGAACCGGTGGGTTATCGGGGTGCAGCCCCCGTCATTGTTCCGGAGCACCAGTACCAGAGTTCGGTGCATTCTGTGCCGGCATGCCCATCTGAGGTTTCTGCTGAGCCCTTAGCACGCGACCCAGCTCCTGTGCCATATTTTGGACCTGGCGCTCAAGTTGGGAAACCCGCTCAGGCTGATACGGGGTTCTGTTTTCTCCCCTGGGCTGATCCTGGGAAGGGTAGCTATCCCTTCTCTGGTAGTACCCTGGGTTGGGAAGATTTGGGTACCCCTCCACCCTCGGCCTCCCCTCTCCCGGATTCGGTTGTCTGGGCTCAGAGAATTGGGGAAAGAAGGATGGATGATTTTGGGGCTGGAAGTTGGGTAGATACCTGGGGAACAAGTTCTGCCCAGGATTTGGTGAATTTCTGCCCTCCTGGGGGAAGTGCGGAGGGAAGTTCCCTGGGTTGGGCGCTTGATTGGATCTCCCCCCTTGGGCCGGAGGAGTCCACACATAACCCAGGATTGGACTGTTTCCCTTATAGCGGGGATTTACATAGTCAGGGGAGCGAGGGACCCCATTTGTGCGACTACCTCCTTGACTCCCTGTCTGTGACTGGCCCAAGGGCCTTCTGGGCTTAGAATTATTTGGTGCCGGCAGGTTTTTAGGTCCCCCATCTCCAAATCTAAAACGGGGGCAACTTTTACCTCTGCCACCTTGGCAGCAGCAGCGGTGCTGTTGGTTTTGGGGTTTTTGGGCTGATTCTTATTTTCCACCGGTTTCTGCACCTCATAGATGCGGGTGGCTTGCTCAATGACCCAGTCTAAAGATCTTTTCTCGTGAAAATCTCTCGCCGAGCTGGGTCATTATGTATTTGGGTAAGGCATGGAAAAACGTATTAACAAATTCTTTACTGTTCGTGCGTACCCTTTTTGTAGTCTGCGCAAAAGCACGCTTTAACTCCTGCACAAATTCTTGTGGGGCCTGATCCTCCCCACATTGCAAATTGTAGGCTGCATTGCGAGCCTCTTGGGGATTTCTGTGAACAGAAAAATGTTTCAAGATGGCCGCCCTGTAGGTGCACCATCTTGAATGATTTTGGTCCTCCAGCCCCGCAAAGAAACTGGATTATTCTGGGGAGAATGTCCATTTAACATACTGAATGCAGCTGCTGCTGTCTTTCAAATGGAAAGTCTCCATCATTTGCTCATAAAGCTCCAAGTGTTCCCAAACAGAATACTTGGCGTTCTTGTAATAAGGAGTGATGACACTCCTTATTGCCTTGATCTGCTTTAAGGGGTCCTTAAGCAAGGCCCTTTTTGCCTTAGTTGCCTTTTTGGTTCGGGTAACCCTGGTCCACTCATCCTCTGACTCAGAGGCACTGCTCCCAGAGGTGCCTGTCTGATCTTCCAGGTTTTCCCGGATTCTGCGAGCCTGGGAATGGCTGGCAGAATGTGGGGACCTAGTCTCCTGTGTCCTGGGCCGCTCAGAGGAGTCTTCAGATCCCTTCTTGCTGCCAGGATTTGATGGGTACCCCCACTGACCTAACTGGGCAGAGGTTTTTAGGATGCCCTTAGTGGGCCTACTTTCCTGGGGTTCCCCACTAAATTGCACTGTGCTTGGGTGCCCATACCCGGATGCCCGCCCATCCATTCCTGGGAGGTACTGGCCTAATAACCCCATACTTTTGGCTGGATAGTAATCTGCCATCCCTGTGGCCCTTGGCTCATGTGCGCCAGGGGACATGGGGGTGGCAGAGTCCAAGGACTGGGAGAGATGAAGGCCTCTGGTACTAGGGCTCCTGAGGTTATGCTCAGGTGTTTCCCTTTCCCAGCAAACTTCATTTCTGCCAGCCCCTGCTCCCTGTTGTAATGCAAGAGCCTGCACTTTCAGTTCCTCAGTTAAGGCCTTACTAGACTCTATCAGTCTCTCCTGCATGGCTACCTGTTGCTGGAGCCTATCATTGTGCTGACAGAGAGCCTAATTTTCTCTCTGCGCTTCCTGGTTGGTCCTGGAATACTGGGCCAGTCTTTGCTGCAGGAGGGTTATCTCCTGAGTCCCAGCCCTACTGGCCTGTTCCATTCTTACCAGAGCATCTTCCACCCTCCTGGTGTGCTTTATCAAGTTGTGATGCTCTTTTTGGAAATCACCCAGTCCCTGGAGGGCCAAGTGATTTTCTTCAATGTTTTCTTTTAATTGGCAGACTTCCTGGCCTAAGGTGTCCCTTTCCTGACTAAGAGCCTGCATCTGTGCCGCCAGGTCGTCCCTCTGCCTTGGAAAGGCACCAGCTTTCTGGCGTTCTTGATCTAACACTGCCTGGGTATCCAGGTCTTTCAAAATCAGTTTATTGCTCTCTGTCTTCTCCCTATCTAGGTGGCTTTGCAGGGTGACTACCTGCTCTGCGCATGCCCTATTGAAGTCCAGTTGTTGCTCCAGCTTTTTCTGGCTCTGCAGTAGGGTGTCCAAACCTTCTTGGTACTCCTTCTGCAAGCAAAGCAATCTGTTATCCTGGTCAGACTTTTCCTGTTGCAGGATATCCATATCCTCCTTTATTTTAATAATATACTGCCTACTATCATTTTCTGGCTCCTGGCTCCTCTGCAGCCTCTGCTCAGAAGAGACCAGGTCAGATTGGGCCTTCTCTAATGCCATCAGTTGCCTATTTGCCAGATCTTGGCCTTCAGCACATTTGTCCTGTATGGCTCCCATTTATAAATATAAATATGTTGCTACCCTGGCAATCTTGTTGTGCTCATCCTTGGCCTTAGGGGCCATATATAGTTCACTCAGGGCCACATGTAAGGGACCCTGATCTCTCCATATATCTGACCCTGTTTCAGTGATCTAGGGTGCGATTGATGCAACCAGACTGCCTGGTCCTTATAAGCCCACTCACCTCTCACAAATAGCTTATGTAAGAGGTGTTCTCTGGCCATTTTGATATCTACCAAGGTCGTCATTCTGGAAATTGATTTCCTTCCTGACTTACAGAAGTTTGTATTTTATTTTGCAAAACAGACCGTTTCCTTAGAGCGTTCCTTTGAGGGGTGTTTTACATTGTAACACGGCGCGGTGATCCAACAGAATTTATATATCCTGTCAGTTAGCACACTGTATTAATCTGCACAAGATATAGTTCTAATCCAGAATCCCCGGCTCGAGCCCCCAATCTGTTAAGTGACTCCAATCAAGCACTCCCACTAAGTCAGTGCCTTGTCTGGGATTGCTCAAGGGAAGCCCTTATCTATATATTTTTATAGCAAGTTATACCCTGGATGATAAACCCTTGTATAACACCCCTCTCTATGAATCCCCCTGATCTCACTGAGCCAAGAAGTAGGTTTGTTTTGCAATTTAAAAGATGTATTGGAAAAATTAAACAATATATATATATCACACTTTTATAATAAATTTATATTTGATAGCACCCTTATGAATATAATGTTGATCAACAATAGATAATCTGACACTAGCACACTTCTTTACAATCAATGAGGAGTTAGTATAGGAAGGATAAGGTAGCAGAAAATACTTTTATGGTTTCAAGGAAAAGCAATGAGGGAAAATGCAGCACATAAATAAACTTGATATGATTTCAACAAAAGATAATATGATCACTTTTTCATTGACAATCCCCCCCCCTATGCAAGATAAGGAGATGGAAGAAGAGCACACAATTCTCAGGAATACAAAATGCAATACAAATTTCCAGTTCCCCCCAGCGAGCTTAGAGGAAAACAGGTATGATTTTAAAGCAGGCAATGAATGTGGTGGCAATGAAGTGAAAAATATGCTGAAAATGCTTTTAATTCCATCTAGAGGTTCAGGGTGAGTGAGAGATACTTTAAATCAGTTCAGGTCAGCCCTACCAATGATTCAGGGATGGTTATCAGGTTGAAAACGGGATTCAGTAATGGAAGCCAAAGACAGATATTTTTACACGTGGTTGAAATGAATCAGACTGTCCATTCGCTGCACTTTTTAGCCGAATGCGTCGATCATGATTTCGGCGGAACTATAAGGAGTAGCAAGTTGGAAAGCTTAGAATCTTAGCTTTAAGGTGAAAGTTAAACCACATTCCTAGCACGCGTGGTTCCAAAGATACGGACGATTTAATGGAGGTAGATTCTCAAAATAAAAGTAAAGCTCAGAATGACAGATGACAGTTTTGTAGAGTGGACACACGATTTCTTATGATGCAGTTCTAAATAGGTTAAAATAGTTTGAATTAGATTATTTTAAACTAAGAGATTGTTTTGCACAGTTCTGGCTGAGTACTCACACTATGAATTTGAAATAGGCCGTCAGGGTCTGGTCAGCAGGTTTGGACTGGACTCCGGGCGGTTTCTGGTACTGGTTCTCTGGTTCTGCTGTCGGCACTTCACAGTGTTCTGGTCTGTGGTTCTGCTGGTCTGGATGAAGTGGATTCTGGATACAGCACTGCTTTCTGGGTCTGCTACCAGTTCTGGCAAAAGTTCTTGGCAACGAATCCAGCAGCATAGTTTGGTTGGATTGCTGGATTCTGAAGGCCTGCTGAGAAGAGTTCTCAGCTTGTGGGTTAGGCCTTTGCTTTAAGTTCTGTAGTCTAAGTTCTGGATGTTCCTTCTAGATGTTGTGTGGTCTGGCAAAAGTCTCCGCAAGAAAATGGAAAATGAATCCTTTGCCTGTCCAAGCAGTCTCTTTTTATGTGTTCTGCAACTGGGTGTGTGCGTGGGCATAACTAAGCCTGCCCCTCACAACTTATCATTGGCCAAGTCCTCCTCTCTCCCTTGATTGGGGGAAGGAATGGAGTGTCATCAGGCATTAATTTTATTGCATACATAAAGAACACTCCCTTTGTCAATTTGCCCACAAATCTATTTTTGATCCAAATACATATTTATCTATGTACCATTTTTCTAATATTATATGTCCAGTTAACATATTTTCTGTAGCACCAAACCATCCGATCCCTGTCTTTGTAAGATGTCGTGTCCATCTATGACAGAATTCTGCCCTTTTCATCCAGATAACGACCTCTAAACTTTTCCAGATTTTACACAAATGTGCACAAGGAATATGGGTATCAGATGATAAGGTGTCAGATTTTTAACATACATACATTTGGAGTAACAACCTATAGTCCTAACACCTCTTAAAATGTCCACAGAAAAATCACAAGAATGATGATATTATTTATATAATTTGGACAAGTCCGCACTATGAATTATCCATCTTTTTAAAATTATGCTCTGGCCCAGAGGGGTGTGGTTTCCCAAAGCACATGGTGGAATTTCTGGTTTGTCCACTTCCTCCAGCTCAGCTTGCTAACAGAGGCACTGCCCCTCCCAGTTTCTCCCAAGAGGAAGCTATTTTACGACCCCCCCCCCCCAATATAACATTTGCCTGCCATGGAAAGTACATTGTTCTGTTTCCTTCCAGTCCTAGGTGCCACTCCCCTGATTCAATCAGAGAGGTGTAACCTCCTTTTGGTGGGAACAACAGAAGGCAGCCAGGTCTGAGAATGCAGTGGCTGGGCAAGTTTCAACTCCTGTCGGGGGTAGTTGCCGGGCAGACTTCAATCTCTTCAAGCCAGGCTTTAGCCAAATGTCACTTTTGTTCCCAGTTTTTCTTCATTCAAAACAAACGTACAATTTTTACACATGCAGCTAGAACGCTGATTCTAAGTTCAAAACTATGACCTTTAAACAGTTGCAACCTATGTGACACTCAAAAGTAGGTCACTCATTTATTTTAAACATTTCGATTTTAGTGACTTTAAGTCCAATTTCACTTCAGCTGCTGACATCCACAGCTCAGCCAGTTTTGTTATAAACATTGTTTTGGGCTCTTTATCTTTCCAGATTTTGTATGCACACAAGACTACATTCTGCCAAATGTCTGCTGGTGTTCAGTGAGATTTTTGAATATCTTGCAATGTTTAAAATAGCCATTTTTAGCTTGCATTTCAGAGAAACAAAGGTGATTTCAAAGCGCTTTTTGAGCTAACAGGCACTGCTGTTGTTCCTTTGGCACCACGTTTCACTCATGGTGCTTCTGGCCCATCACGCTCGCACTGGTGGTTGGTAGGTCAGGCGACCATTTTGGTGTGTGCAAAAACTGCGTGGTTTTCCTGGATTCTGGCGCAAATGTGGGCTTTTCCGCCATCTTGGATTTTCTAAGCCCACAGCACCAAATGTTGCAGCATAATAACTCGAACATGGGTCAAAACTCCTGACACTTGCCGCGCTTTGGCGGGTACCCTCCCCCTTACCCAGGAGGGAGGGAGGGAGGGAGGGAGGAGGAGGAACCCGCACAGGTTATTGGGGTGCCTCCTCCATTTCCTTCGTCCTTCCATCGTCACTTTTATACACAGCTTTTCCAGTTCAAATAAGCGGCTTCAAAATAAAAAAAAACATACTTCTTTCATCAGCGCCGAAGTTCAAACATTAAAAATCAAAGTACCTTCCTTTTCAGATCCCTTTTTAAAACAAACGTCACCTTTAATCCAAGAAGCTCCTGTACAAAACAAACCTGGTTGCTTTTGTCCTTATTCAGGTTTAATTTATTAGCTTCCACATTCAGAAATTCTTGCTCCAAACACTGCATACTCATCTGCTCGTACAGCATTGCATTGTTTTCTCTTAATCCGGCCGGCCACCGACAGCGAACTTCATAGTCGGAACTGCAGAATTTCATAAGGTTCCACACGTAACAAAAGACCTTGAAATTCCTCGCACTTCATCACGTTTCTGTCACGCTAGTATGGCCGTTCCTCTAACAGCCTTCTCTGAAGACGGCGATAATAATCATGGTGTCGGGACCCCTTTACTGCGTTCCAAGCCAACGGACAGGCTGGAACGCAAATACAGGAGGGCAAGCTGGGCGCGCCTACCACCCATCGGTCATAGGGACCCTCAGAATGGCACAATTTCACTTGGCAGTCATTTCTACTCCACACAGTACCTTGTGCCATGTCTATACACATCATGGGCTGGCCACTTAATTTGCCCACCTCCTTCCTCATATCTCCAGCGCAGACATGTGCACACTGCAACTGCTGCTCGTTGCCCTGCAGCACGTGGGAGCATATCTAAAACTTCTGGTTGCCTGCACTCCTTCTCCTACAGGACTTATACCACTCTTGAGTTCTGTGTTTTCTCTAGCAGCATGGACATCTCATTTGGTATCCCATCCCCACTTCTTCTGTATGGACCACTTTCACAGCACGCTTCTTAGAGACAGCATCACCTTCTCTGGCGCTTTACCTCTCCTTCTCATCCGATCTCCATTGCAAACTCCACCTTCCTTTAGGTTCTTTTAAATCCTCGTCGCCAAAATGTAATATCTTAGGAGTGGTTATCAATGCAAGCAGGATAAACAGGAACCACTCCAGAGCCAGGATTATCAAAAGTAAGTCTTCTTTATTTATTTACAGTTATAGTAGGAAAGGTGAGATAAAGAGATGAGGTGCTGTTCTGCTGTTCCCCTGGCTCTCTCCCCTGCTCCTCCATAACGGTCAATCATGGAACCCTTACACTCTCCCCATTCCAGGCCTCACATAACATTCCAAGCTCCACTTCCAAGTCACACATACACACAGCTCTCTATCAGATAGAACACCAACAATGAATACCTTTAAGCGCTATGCCACATCTATGCACTAGATTACCACAGTATGGCCGTTTCTCAACGGTTGCAGTTATGAAGTGCTACAAGGCCAAGGTAGTGCCTGCCTTAAGGTACAGTGCAGAGGCAATACCAGGGATTCCACCTAAATTATGGCCAAGACTTGAAGGCATATTCTGGAGGAAAACACTTAACCTCCCTAACTGTACCGCAATATCAGCAATTCGTAGAGAACTAAGCATTTAATCTCTGCAAGCTACGGTAGAATGGAATGGTCTGATGCTATACCGAAAAACCATACTTCCGACATACTTCCAACAAGTCCAACAATCTTCCAGATTATAAACACAGAACAAGTGAATGGATCAAGTAAACTACTAACTGAGTGGGCAAGTAACACCAGGAACAAAACTGGAAGTACTTGGATCCTCCGAACTAGATTTGAGATTGAATCCAATAAGAGTAAAGAGGAAGCTCATGGACTTGGACTGGATACGCACGCTGGAGAAAGTTGCTTCTTGCAAGCTCACCAGTGAATTACCGGTAAATACTAAAAAAGTTAAATCAACTCCAGGGTTATTTGTTAACGTTTCCAAACTGAGCATACAGAGAGACCTTCATGAGAATTCGACTAAATCTACTTCATAACCAACAAGATCAATGAAATACGCTGTAAATCAGAGGGACACACCTGCAGGTTCTGTTCATCATTGTACCAGGTGGAAACCGTCAAGCACTTATTGGTGTCTTGTGCTAGGTTGATCGAAGAACGGAAAAAGTACTTAGTACCTCTAATGGCTAAGTTCAAAACAATCGATGAAGAGGAATGGTGGGGTCTTTTGATTAATGGAGAAAAAACAACCTGGGTGATAGCCGCAGTTTCTTTTATACGCAGCAGTCTTCCTCAAGGAGCTTCCACCTACCATTCACCATCTACCATCTATTGAACAAGAAATACAACAAACTAAGAAGAATTCATGTCCTCACCAGACAAGGTGCATGGAACTTCAAATTGAGCAAAACAACCTTCAAAACTGCCCAGAACTCTTAACTACTCCCCTGATTTCATTTAAGTTGAGATGACAATTATCAGACTTGATGGACTCATTGACTATGAGACTGTAACATCAGATCACTTCAAGAAGATACTATGGAAGTACAGGATGACGTTGTTGCTAATTGGTAAAAAATGTAAACCAATTAAATCAACAACAACAAAAATACAGCAAAAAATATCCCTCAATCAATCTGACAATCACATTTTATGAGGCCGTAAGAAGAACTTAGGGAATTTACAGGCCAAAGTTGTACATATTCAGTATGTATCACGGAAGGATGTGTCCCTCTTAGTTTGTCTCTGGATGAAGTTCGTATTGCCATTGGCAGTCAGGAATATGAGAAAGCAACAGGACCTAATAATATACCAGTGGACTTTTATACTATGGACCTACGATTTGTGTGCCATATCTTACCAGGCTCTTCAATGCAGCCTTTTCATCAAACTCTGTCTCTCAGACCTGGACTCAAGTTGAGATTGTTCCATTGTACAAGAAGAGCGGCAGGAAGGATACAGGGAAATATCATCCCATATCCTTGCTTGAGACCGGGGGCAATGTTTTTACTAAGACATTGTTGGTGCACCTGGAAGCCTGGATAATAGACATGAACATACTTCATCATCAACAGGCCTGCTTCCAAGCAGGTATAAGTACCATTGATCAGTGCCTGAGACTGAGCCTCCTTTGTGACTAATATGTAACCTTGAGAAATATATTGTACATTATATTTGTTGACTTATGTGGCAGTGGACCTCTGGTCTCCGGAATCCAAATTAGGCCCACCTCTTAAGAAGCGAGTGTACATTTGTCCGTAAAATAATTTTATTGTACAAATGGCCAGGAGGGTCTAGATGACACTGTGGAGTCAAACTAGCCCAATTCTCTCTGAACCACACAAAGATTTCACATTATGTACATTTTGCAACAGGTAACATACTCCCACATGATACCCCTCAGTTCCCATGCTCTCGTTGGATACATTTATTTAACCACCATCCCCTTTCAACATACATGTGCATTATCTCATACTTACAGCACACCTCTTTTCTGGATATTTCCATAGTAGGTTATGACATAATCCCATGGTTACTTATTCGCATAACAATCCTAATTTACTGCAATTTCTATCTGGTCTGGGACCTCTAACCTTGGTCATGATGCACATGGCTTTACCAAAGATACTTCAACAATACGAGGAGGGAGAGAAACAAACAAGTTCCCAGTGAAAAGGCAAGCGTCTTATCCGCCCAGACTTGCTGGCATCCTCATTTCACACTAATCTACATGATTACCATTTCAGCAAGCATGGCCTCTGGCCATATACTGTTAATTCCAGAGAACCTGATCAAAACCCATACACCATTTATCCACTCTGCCCTTAAGCACTGTTTGCACTGAGTTTATTACCTGGCCGTAAGTTGACTGTACCAAGTGGCCGGAATTCCCTGCTCATTGAACGACAACTCCCATGTACTTAAAAAGATTGCATCTCCTCTCCACAATAGCAGCAAGTCGTAAAACCTGAGCCTGGCTGCAGCTGACCATTTGATGTTATTGCAGGTGCCCGAATGCAGTTAGCTGTCGTCCCCCAGCCTTAAACCTCGATCAACCATCTTTCCGGGTCACACAGAGTTTATCCCGCCACCACAAGTTTCTGTGGCTTACACAACCCCTAGCTATGAGGGGATCTGAGGTGTATTGATTAGTGTAATCGCCATGTACCCCTTGTTCCCCAACTGTCCCAAATGGATTTCTCTAAAGACTCCCATGTATGTGTGTCTGTGCATGTATGTTCAAGACTACCGCCTCTCCTCACAGTGAATTCTCTATCGGCGAATCGCCTTTCTCGCATGCGCATATGAAGCTCCTCCCTTCCCATCTTCGGGCGCTACGTGGCATGCTACGTGACTACATTATGTTTATATTGTATTGACAGACTTGTTATTTATTTTGTTGCTACGCACGTACATTCTAAAATATATCAACTATACACAAAATAACACAAATAGTAACACTTATTCCATTCTCATTAACTACACAAGATAATGCAAAATCGCAACATCAGGCCAACATTGCTGTCACGCCGGTCACCAATATGGTGCGTGCAACGCAAATCCTTCTTTCCCATTGAGACCTTTATCGCCCACCCCAACACTTAAAAATGGCATTCGATAGAGTGCCCAGGGCCAGGCTCTAGAATATCTTAATTGACAACATACCCATAGCCTTCTTGATGGCAATGCATGGCATTAACACTGGGAATGAAGCCATGATCAGATGGAGTGCTGACAGCATAGTTACCGATAATTTTCCTATCCTGATGGGGGTGGAATGAGGGAGGCCATTGACTGAACGCACAAGGTTGGACAGCACGCACCTCTATGCATCGATCAATGGTTGTGCCACAGCCATCAATCCAGACAGCCAGTGGAGGCAGCATCACTTGGATTCCAACTCAGATCAGAGATCCTTCCATCATGGGCATGTTGATGGTGGGCATGTAAGACCGGGACAAGAACATGTGAGAATATGTACAGCAACATGCCATGCAACATGCTGAATGTGTGAGCAAATGTAGCTGTGGCACAGAAATGAAATACATACACCGCCTTGAGTGGAAGGTGTCTGGCTGTGTGGATGTTGATGTGACTTTGTATGTTTGCTTTTGACAGCAGCAAACTGTACATCATATAGTTTCTATCAAGGCAATTAAGTGTGATCAATTGGTGGTCCATTAATACCCACTTGGATGGTCTGGGCCCGCAGTTGGATGGCCTTCACATCCTCCTCTTTCCTGCCAGTAGGGCCCTCTCATCTACTGTATGATTATGCTTTCTCATGCAGGCTATGCAGGGCCCTTCATTCAAAGAGAATGGCGAGCTCAGCAATATTAAGTGACCTCCGTCTGGGTGCAGGGTTATCTGTTTGGTGTTGGAAGACTCTCCTGTTTGTACCTTTTCTAGCTCAATGGGATTAATGGGCTGTACCTGAGTATCATTTGGCTTCACCTGGCAGTCATTCCTGCCACATTTTTGCAGGAGTTAAATGTTGGAGGTATTTCTGGTGTTATTTGGGGGCGGGGGTTGGCACTCTTAAGTGCAGTAATTACAGCATGAGGTTATACTTAATGTCTGCACCCAGCATTTATCTAATGCAAAGTTGGGTAAATACTGCATTCATTATGTTGTCCCACTCAACACCTGGTATTTTAGCACCCAGTAACATACTCTGGATCGAGCCATTAGTAAACACCGGCGGTAGTTGCCAGTACTGACTATTTTACTATTAAGGCACAACGCATAATGAGCCCCCGCATGCGAATCTATGCAGTTTTTTACAGGTGCAATGTTTTAGGTAATACTACCGATGCAAGGCAGGCATTTAACATAATTAAGTTTGTTGTAGGCTCATTTTTCCTCAAAGAAATGCTCGAGATAAAAAATTATGTTGATGTTGTCTAAACGAAGTCACACTCAAAGGGGTGCAGACAGTGGTAGGCAGCCTCACCCTCCCTTTCAACCTTTGTGTTACCCAGATGAAAGGAATCCTCCGAACACAAATATATATTATTTAAAAAATATTTGTTTTTATTAAAAAAACTTAAGGATACACGTTATGGACACAGAGACAATAACCATCGATTGATATAATATGGTATGATATGGCATTTATAACGCGCCTATATACAAGTGTTTCAAGGCGCAACAAGGCAAGGGAGGCGGAAACAGAGGGAGGACAGAGACAACGATCTTACTAGGTCAGGTGACATTGAGATCATGCAAGTGCAGTGGAGGGGGAAAGGGAAAAGTGTGAGGGGAAGGGGAGGGAGAAGTGCAGTACGTAGGATAACAGAAAATAAATAAAAACCAATAGATACAATAAATAAATAAGAAATAAATACGAAGTGCAGCCAAGTGGTGGCAAGTGCAGGGGTAAGTGCAGACAACAGGTGTCTGGAGGCCAGCTGTATGGATACAGAAACAGGGGGCCGCAACTGTTTTATTAGTGTTGTTTAATGCCAATGGTGTTTGAGTCTTAATTGATATTCCATGGTGCTAAGGCAAATCTGTGTTGCCATATCCCCCATATAGGCAGAGGGGGCCTTGCTGCCGAGCGGTGGATGAGAGGATGACAAGCACAGACACACGAAACACAGGACAACATTCTAATGATACATTGATGGCAAGGGATCTTAATTGCCAAAGCCGATCCAGGATCACCCTCTGCATTCGAACAAAGTGTTCTTTAGAAAGCGTACAGTAGCGGCCCCCTGATACTATGGCAAACACACGAGCCCTTTCTAAGCCATCCATTGAAATTCCAGCCCAGCTCCAGTCCCTTCCTTGCAACAAAATCCATTCTTCAGCGCTCTCCTGCTGCTTCAATTAAATTCAATAGTGCTTCAAGGCAACGCAGCAATAGTCCTGGTGAAGAATTTCAATTCCGTAAACAGGGCTGTAAATATGCTACTGTGAATAAATTGGCCATCAGGCTGCTAGAGAGGAGTAAACTAAAATGTGTGATTACAGCTCGTTTTTATGTGCAGGGGGCTGCTGAGCTATTACTATAAGCAAGAATAATGTTTTCGCACCCGTGCTTCTCCGGCAGATTTGTACCTCTTTCATGGAAACGGTCCTGGATAAATGCCCGAGCGCTTAGTTTTTCTTCCCACCTGGGGATGCACTTCAAAAAATAATCTTGACCTGTGTCTTTCCTATAAAAAAAAAAAAATAATATTCATTGCTGGAAAATGTTTGCATGTTAATGCCGTTTTTCAGGGCTATGTCGCAGCGATATGGGGCTTGCTTGAAAGATTTCAATTGCAATTTACGGCACTGTCGCACCTGCGGATATCTTTAGGTGCTGGGTACTCGAAAGAAAGAGTTTTGGGAAATTAGATTTGTGTTCAATGAATGTGTCCGTGATACTGGTAAAATGGCCTGTGAGAAATCTCAAGGCATTGAAAGCAATGGATAGGTTCTTTTGTAGGATTTCAAGTAAAGATTTCCTCATTAGCCTGCCATGCAGTGGTAACCACAAAATTGTGGAAAATGTTAGTAGTTCTTTTTGGGGAAAAGAGCGTGAGTGATCCGAATGTCACAAGGCCCGGTAGGACTGTTGTTTTTTTATTCCCCTTGTTCCCCCTCCAAACTTTTTCGGACCAGTTGCGGCTGAAACACAATGGGCCCAATTCATGGACTGGAGTGCAGAAAGAGCGCAATGTACATGTGCCGAGAAGGACCCTGCGCGAGTGGTGGCGCAGAAAAAATATTGCGCGCCAGGCATACTCATGGATTTAAAGACACATTACTAGCCGTTGCACAAGTAAAAACAAGCTGCATGATGAACGCCCACAACACAACCCAAGCACACCAAAGAGCAAGCAAAATGACAAACATGGCTCAAGCCTCACCTCGCATGCCCAGGCTGCACCCCAGCAAAAACGTGTGCCCTCCCTTCCAAGGGCAGGCTGCAAACTTATCTTTTCAATTACATGTGCAGATAAAGCTGGCTTCCTGGTCTTTCCTGTTATTCTATCTACACCCAGATACAATTTCTTTCCCGGTTCCATTTCGGATATTTGCTCTATAAATGCGAAAAATCAATCTATCACCCCAGTGATAAGACAGGCCCCCCTTGTAAGTGAATTCTATACCCCTTACCAAAACTTGAGTCCACGCCCTACACCCTCGGCACCCATTCTGGCCGCATACCCCCCTACCGCATATCAACCACTCTAGTCTAGCCCAGACACCATCCCCCAGCCTCCTCACCTGTGACCCCCCCCTCCCAGGCAGCCTCCTCCAGACTGGAAAATACCCACCAGCCCCCCTCCAGACTGGACACCACCCACCAGCCCCCCTCACCTGTGACACTCCCCAGGAATCCCCCACCAGACTGGACACCATCCACCATCCCCTTCACCTGTTACACCACCCACCCCACTAGGCACCCCCCTCCAGACTGAGACACCCCCACCCAGCCCCCCTCACCTGTGATACCCCTCCCAGCAGCCCTCTCCAGACTGGACAACACCCACCAGCCACCCTCCAGACCGGACACCACCCACCAGCCCCGCTCACCTGCGACACCCCCCAGAAATCCCCCTCCAGACTGGACACCACCCACCAGCCCCCCTCACCTGTGACACCCCCCAGGAATCCCCCTCCAGACTGCACACCACCCAACATCCCCTTTCACCTGTGACACCCCCCACCCCACTAGGCACCCCCCTCCAGACTGAGACACCACCACCCAGACCCCTCACCTGTGATACCCCTCCCAGCAGCCCTCTCCAGACTGGACAACACCCACCAGCCCCCCTCACCTGTGACACACCACCAGGCATCCCCCTCCAGACTGGACACCAATCCCCAGACCCCCTCACCTGTGACACCCCCCAGGCAAACCCCCAAACGCACTGGAAATCACCCACCAGCCCCCCTTATCTGTGACACACCACCAGGAATCCCCCTCCAGACTGGACACCACTTCCCAGCCCTCCTCACCTGTGACACCCTCCAGGCACCCCCCTCCAGAACGGACAATACCCACCAGAACCCCTTCAGACTGGACATCACCCACCAGCCCCCTCACCTCTGACACCCCCACAGGCATCTCCCTCCAAACTGGACACCACTCCCCAGCCCCCCTCACCTGTGACACCCCAGGCAGTCCCCTCCAGACTGGATGCCACCCCCCAGGCCCACTCACCTGCCACCCCCACAGGCAGCCCCCTTCAGACTGGACAACACCCACCACCCCCCTCCAGACTGGACACCTCCCACCAGCCACTCTCACCTGTGACACCCCCCAGGTATCCCCCTCCAGACTGGACACCACACCTCAGCCCCCCTCACCTGTGAACCCCCCAGGCAGCACCCTCCTGACTAGACAACATCCAATACCCCCCCCCGACTGGACACCACCCATCAGCTCCCCTCACCTGTGACACCCCACAGGCATCCCCCTGACAGTCTCCCTCAATACCAGCGCAATGCATGTCTGCAGCTCACCTGAACTTCCATGGTCTGACAGCACCATGAAGTGCAACACTACAAATACGACCAACCTGGAAGCACTGTAGGTCCATCCATGAGGGGACCATCTGCTCACACACCCTTCCAGGTCTTAATCAGCCCCCCATATACATGTGACAAGTGAATGCAAATCCAAGTGCATGTTGTCCATGGTATATTGCCAAGGTATCAAAGCACAGTAACTGAATGTGTGCCCATAACCAAAGCAAACCTGCCAAAAGATGTTGCAAGATCTCCAAACAATACCCAGCCATGTCACAGCCTGGGCATCAGTGACCTGGGTGGAATGGGTGGAAAAATACCTGTCAGGGAACAACCACATAACAGTGCTATGCATGGGTGATGATAGGGCAGTCAGAGAGCACATGAGTCACAGAGACTGGAGAATTGTGCTGCCACTCCGAAAGAGCAAACATGGCCCACTACTGCATTCCAGTGGTAGAGGTGGAATGACACATGAGAGAAGGCAGTGTGTGACTGCACATGCTGGCGGGTGTGTCTACACAACATAGGATTTACACAACAATGACAAAAAACATGCTATTAACGTGACCATGGAACTCCTCCACAGTGAGCCCACCTCCCTCCACCCCAACCACACTGATGCCAAACACACAGTGATGCTGCACAGGTAAATGCAAATGAAAACATACAATGCAGACCCAGTCGTCTGATAGACCCACCCCCACATGTCTGGCACATGTGCATCCTTCCATCTGCAACCATCCCAGCAACAACAACACACAAGCATGACTTGCAATGGAGAGATGCACTGGCTGAAAATAGAACTATCAAAGAGTCCGACACACAAATGAATTGCATGAAGCGTGGAATGTAATAAACAGAACAATGTATTGGATATAAATAGGTACAAAAATAAACAGGGAATCAAGCTCAAAGCAGTCCATGAGAAATATGAAATAAAACTAATATCCTACGCCTTAAGAACTATATACAATCAAAACTGGGAAGGAAAGTCTGCAAAGTGTGGGGATAATATTTAAAAAAAGTTAACCTAAACCTAAATAATTCAACAAAGGTAGCAGTCGCCCCTCTCTCGGAAGAACAAGGCATGATAACCTGTTCAGTGGTTGTTAACCACATTGAGAGTTTGCAGCCATCTGCTTTTTGCTCAATGTACCTTTCACAAATGGGAAATATCCATTTGCATGTCAGTCTTTGTCCCGCCCACATGGGCAGTACAGCACCGAACTGCTATGGCAATTTCTCTCTGAACAAGAGTGCCAACAGCAACCCCATACACGTGTTTCAGACTTGTTGGGCATCATCAGGGAGGTGAAGCTGAGCCTCTCTAAGCACAGTGAGCAGGGAGTCCACGTCTGGTTGCCTCCAGGTAACCTAGGATGACCAACCCCAAGTTCCTCCAAAGAATTCAACAAAGGTAGCAGGTGCCCCTCTCTGGGAAGAACAAGGCATGATAACCTGTTAGTTAGGTGTAGAACAATGCTATTTCATATACATTCAATGTTCAACATCACAATAGTTATATAACATGTGATCTGCTAACAGGGTGGATCAGATCAACAGAATCCAACTGAACTCATCCCCAATTGTTCTTCTCGGCCGGTTTCAACGTATACAGATGATTCAGTCAACGTCTTCATCAGGAAAACCATTAAATGCACTAAAAAGGGAGGGAAAGTGCACACCATTCCTGCACTAACCTATCATTAAAACAACTATCAATATCTATACCAACCTCTACAACAGGCAAATATTCAACTACTACAAACATAATCTTAATGACAAATCTACATTTTGAGGGTACATGTCTAAGAAAATAATCCAGACAGTGCCCCTAGTTTCCCAGAGCAAAAGGGTTTGTGAAGCCCAAAAAGGGCGGAATCTGTGTCCGATGGTGAAGAGAAGCTAAAAACAAGGAAGGCTGAATGAAATTACATCACCACAGTATAAAAGACCACCTCCAAGTGCCAAAAACCACAGAGGGATAGACGGAATGCACAAACCTGGCAAATATGGTCACATGCTCCCATGGCGCAATACTATTAAGGCTTCTGGTTGCAACCCAGAGGGTGTCCAAGCATAAAGAGGAACATTGCATAGATGAAATTGCTGCTGTGAGAGCTGCAGGTCTAAAACAACCCTAAGTAGGGTGTAGAAAATGGTAGTGCCCAAAGTTAATCACCCAAAGCGATGTATGGTGGTACATAAATGTACACCGAGAATAAAACTGCATGCGCAGAGATTGTGAGGTTGATGGCTTATTGGGTCCATACATAAGTTCACACAGTCTGTATGAAAAAACCTATATGTCAATGGCAGGGACAACTGTTATATAACAAATTCAATGTTGTCTCCAACAGATCACTCAACATTATGTGGTGGACATGCTCCAATAGTTTCCAAACAATCAATTGCTTAGACATCTTTCTTTAAAGGGACAAGCATACAACTATAGCAGCCGTCCAAGGTCCGCTGGTGTCCCAGGGGCCCGCGTTCAATCGAATGCGTAAACAAGCATCGTCAAAAGAGGAAAAAATCAAGGGTGAAAATCACTGAAAAGCACCTACAAAAAGTTCTAAGCTTGCCAGTGTAGACCAGAAAAGGTACTTACAGACGGCGTCCTACTGACTGTGCACAGACTTGTTACCTATGTGATCCGTATAATGGTGCAACTCCAACTAACGCTGTGGGCATGCGCACATATTCAAGGTTAGATACCTACGTGCGCATGCGCCATGAAAATGCTGAAGTAAAGTCACGTGAGAGTAGCAACAACAACGTCATGTGCCCAGATAACGGCTCCAAACCAAAAGATTGGGCATCGCCTCCTAGAACTTACACGAGCGTGAGACGCGCTGGGCAGCACCATGCACGATAATTTGAGAGTACAAAAATAAATTGACGTGGTGAGATCCATGTCATAAACGAAGTGGCTGCTGCCATATTTTTTAAATACACTACTACCTAAGCCTACCCCAAATCAAGGTGGGGCCGTCAATGAAAGCATATGTATGCAGCGCAGTAATTGGTGCTCCACACATTATATGGTTGAACAAAATTGAAATTTAATGTGTTGACTAATTTATGATAAATGTATTCCTTACAAATGATGTATAATGTTAAATCAATTTTGATACTTTATTAAGAAATAACATTCTCTGGACATCCTTTCAGTTTAACCTGTGCAGTATCACCTTTCCCCACTGATGTAGAGGAGTTCCCTGCCACCTTCACCTTCTTGGACTCACCCCCAGCAGCCATGCCCGATGTGACTTGCGCTGCCACAGCCATATCGCTCCCCAAAGATGACCTGTCACGGGGTGGGGCTGGGGCCTGCACCTCTGCCTGGTGGAGGCATCCCTGCAGCCATGCTCCACAGCACTGCTTCTGCCCGCTTCATCAGATGCAACTGTGGAAAAGGCGACACAGAACAGAAACATCAGTGTACTGAACCACATCAAAAACATTCATGTGAACATGACTTGTTAAAGGAACAACCATCAACCTTCACACACATGGGCATGCAATCCCCATCCATGCAGACAGCTGCCTGGTCATCACTCCACACAATCACATCAAGCTACTTGCCACTGTCACAACCAATGAATTGCGTATTCTATACACACGCATCATTTGCACATGCACATGTGAGCATGCCATAGCAACAAGCACATACACATGTCATGTACACACATCAACTGAGAGGCCCTAAGCAGTGTGATGACCAATCACATCAGAGTCCCGTGAACTGCAATGCCTCTACGTGACTAATCCAGACATCCAAATGCACGTGTTGCACCCAGGCGTGAGTGATGCCCAGTCATTTTTGGCACATACACATGAGCATCAAGCATGCACATAATGCGGGAACTACAACCCCAACTGGCACACTTGGCACCCAGGCACATCTCAGACACAAGTAACATTGCATGTGCATGGTCTGGAAGCCAGCGGTTTGGGCTGTAGGCGTGAGCAAAACACTGTTTTCATTGCATCTATGAGGATTTCCACACATTTTGGGACCCCCCTAAAACTTTGCCCCCCTTGACGATAGCACACCAAACTTCACAAAATCTTTCAGAGGAGGCCAGATACATTTTCTTCCAAAGTTTGGTGAGGATTCCTCTGGGGGGACGGGGGTGAAGTTATAAGCCATCCAATAAATGCTGTTTCTATGAGTTGAACAACTTAACTTTAGTGAAAAAAACATAGTTAAAGGGACTTTATTAAGTTCCACTAATATAAATGTATCAAATTCAATAAAAAACGTTCTTAAAGGGATGTTATGATTACAAGTAAAACCCAAAAACTCCTGAAATTCACAGGTTATAGTAAGCTAAGCAACCGTAACTTGCATCATCAGCGAGCACTGCTAACACTAACAACCAGAACATCAAAGATGACATCACAAATTTCATTGAAAACACCACATATGTTCCTTTAGGAACCACCTTCCACAATTCAAAAATAGAAGTAAAGAAATATAAGCTTATAGACACCATCTACTTTTTCAATAAAGTAGTTAGACTTAATACAATTCTCCAACATTCTCATCAGCATTTTCTTCTATGCTAATGGAAATAATGGACAATTGTATACGAGAGAAAAATAACAAAACACAGAAACCATTTTCAGTCTAAAATACTTTTCTCTAGCATACAATAAAGACCATAATCCATGGCCCTTCATGACTATACGTGGTCTCTGCAGTCCCACCTCTAGGCCAGGCTTTATTAATAATTCCAGATTGCACATGCATACCATCGCACAAGAGAGCCCTTCTACCCTTTGTACTGTTATGTTACCATTTCCTCATTGCATGCTTTGAAACAGTCACACATATATCCACCAATTAGTAAAAAAAAACTCTACACATAACCCTATCAGCATATTAAAATTTTACACACCAACTGCCACGTAAAAATGTTGTACAAATATTTTCCATATGCATTTACCTTGCTTATCCAAGAAAATTGTACACACTGTTTCTATCAATGCACACATTAATTGTGCAGTAAAATAATTGCATCAATGGAAAGAGGAGTAGGGATTACCAAGTGCTCATAGAAACCCAGAAGGAAAGTGCCAAGACATGCCAAAGTGGGAGGCCACTAACTACCTGCTGGGGCAAAGGAGTCCTAAGGGAGTGGAACACAGCCACCAGGTGGTGCACCCACAAGGGCAGTGCTGAAGGGTGGAGGGGTGTACTGGTGTCGAATAAATATAGGGTGTGGAACCTATGAGGTTTTCGAGGGACCAAGCTAGCAGTGTCAGTGGAAGTGGTATTAGTTAGCAAGGGCATGATTAAGTAAAACAGGAACTCAAAAGCACAGTTTTCAGATGTTTTCGGAACTTAAGGTAGTCCAGCTCAAGTATAAAAGGAGCAGGAAGGCTGTTCCAAAGAAAGGTACTGGCAAAAGACAGAGACATGCCTCCCGCTCTCTGTTTCAAAAAGCATTTTACAAGCAGAGTATTGGAGTTACAGCAGCAGAGCACTGTAGCAGGGCAGTATTTATGTTGGACATATAATGCTTGCAATTAGCAAGACCCAATGTATATATTTTCTGGCTCGAGCGATACCATCCCTGGGCTTCAGGCCAAGGATAAGTCTTGTAGTCCTTTTCTAGATTAGCTGAAAGGGTATAGACAACAAATGGGGAGGTTAAGGAAGAGGCTGTTGCATTAGTCCAGCCTACACAGTACCAGTGCTCTACAGACTGCGCAGAGCTTCTGGGGGAACGTAAGAAAAGGTACATTGCCTGCATGGAAGTCAAGCTGAAACCATGGGATTTCTTTGCAAGCTCCAAAACGTAAGGTGTAAAAGAGAAATATTTATAGATAACCCTAATGTTTTTGGCCTCAAAGAATGGTAAAAGTAGATGGGCCAAAGACAGCAGCCACAGAGTAGGAGGAAAACAGGGTACAGGTGTCATAACAGGAAAGATCTCTGCCTTACTGCCATTGAGACCAATATTGTTAGCCACACACAATGCCTCAATGGTCAGGGATAAAAAACGAGGAGAACAAATTAGTTCACGGAAGTTTAAGGAAAGCAGTGTGTCATTAAAATAACACTGGAAATGAGAAAAGAAAAAAGACATCAGGTAAGCAATGGGAGCAAATAGATATGATGCAGCCATGCCTCCAAGAATCTGGCCACAGGCCACAACCAACACAATAGATTTCAACCATATGTAAACACAACCCCTTGTAGAAACTTTGCATTATAATTAATTTAATAGGTGATGTCATTAATGATGTGATCAATGATCTTTGTGATGTCATATTTGATTTTCTGGGTGTTGTAGCACTGCACGCTGCTGGCCCGAGCTATGGTTGCTTGGCTTACCATAACTGGTGAATTTCTGTAGTTTTTCTGTTTTATTTGTAACCATGATGTCCCTTTAACAAAGTTATTTCACTGAATTTCAGTTTTTTATTAGTGAAACTTAACTATAACGTTCATTTAACAAAGTTTTTTCACAGAATTGCATGGGTTTGTACCAGTGCACCCTAATTTTCTACAACTTCCTAATATCATAATTACCCCCAATATAGCAGCATTTTCGGCCGATGTAGAAAGTTTGAATTTAAAACTACGCCATTCCCCACCTCATAGCAACATTTTTAACACTGCTATAAACCTTTTGCAAATGTTTCCACTGTTTTTGTGTTTGCCGACGTTCGCGAATGCCTGACATTATCGTTGACTTTCCAGTGTCACTTGACCACACGCAAACAAGCAGCATGATGACGTGTTCGCAAATGGTTTGGCGCTTTGCAAATAAATCTGTGCCACGTGAAATTTTGAAACACCATTTCAATCTAAAAATGTAGCCTTGCACAATTCCTACACATATTCTTAATGATTATCTATTTGCAAACTAGGACAAAGTATATGCTCGGAAGAATATTAGCACAACTGCTATTTATCTATAAAAATGGCATCAGCTATTGTCATCCCTCCTCCCCAGGAGCCACCACCACCACCAGCTGGAGGGTCTATACAACGTTAAAAGCGCCATGATGCAGAAAACAATCAAAAGGACCAGGAAGATGAGGTAGAGGAAATAACTACCTTTGCACCAGAGAGACTCATTGCTGTGGCAGTTCCTTACCTCCGTTGGGGGTTTACCAAAGGATATGGCTTCCAAAGTGAAATGCACTGAGTGCAATGTTGCGGACAACCTGGCCAATACTCCACCTCCATGCGCCCCACTCCATATTCAACCATCGGAATGCTCTCAGAAATGCTGTTCCTTTCTTAGGAAGTAGTATGCTGTCTTTCTCTACCTCATCTTCCTTAACCAATACTGCCACGACACAGGATACATCTGTGTGGTAGAAAATCACACCAGTAACCTTTCAAGCCATAAAAGAGGTGGTTGATCCATATCAACAGTACTCTGTATATACTGTAACACACCACTCTCCAGGGGGGAGAAGTTTTAAAGTGCTTTCGAGGCTGTAATCAAGGAGCATGAGAAACATTGCCCTCTACCTTAGATTTAATGCATGCCCAACATCTTCCCCTGTCCACCTGCCCCTCCATATCTGTGGTTGTTGTCACTTCCCTTATTTCACTCTCGCACCTTACTTCCTAACCAAAAAAAAAAAAAGATTCCTTTAGGAACCACCTTTCACAGTTTAAAAATAGAAGTAAAAAAATAATCTTATAGACTCCATCTACTGTAAATTTTATAGTAAAGTAGTTAGACTCAATAAGATGCTTCAACCTTCCTATTAGCATTTTATACTATGTTAATGGAAATAATGGACAGTTGTATACTAGAGAAAAAGATAAAAGCAGAAAAATAATTTTCTGTCCCAAATACTTTTCTCTAGCATGCAAAAAGGACCATAATCCATGGACCTTCATGACTATCCGCTGTCTATGCACTCTCCTCGCCACACGATGCATCATTAAAAAAAACCTGTATTGCACATGCAAACGAATGCACAAGACAGCCCTTCTACTCTTTTTACTGTCATGTTTGTAACACTCCCTCATTGCCTGCTTTGAAACAGTCACATCTATATCCAACAATCAGTTAAAAAAACCTCTTCATATAACCCTATCAACATATTCAATTTCCACACACCAACTGCCACTTAAAAATGTTTTACAAATCTTTTGCACATGCATTTCCCTTGCTCATCCCAACAATTTTTACACACTGATGCTATAAATAGACATATGCATGGTGCAGTAAAAGAAGTGCATGAATGGAAAGAGGTGTAGGGATTACCAAGTGCTGATAGGAGCCCAGAAGGAAAGTGCCCTTCTGGTATGTTAGTATTTTAAAATATACAGTGGATAATGACAATCGATGCACAAACTGCTCATGCTGAAATGCCATATCTAGTAACCCATTTATATGTTAGAATATATAGTCGGCAAAGCAAAGGTTGTGGCCACTGGGCCAGTATTCGGCTAAAGACCATGGCTAGTAGCTGGTTAGTGTAATAAATATACAGTGGACACAACTGAAGACTGTAGCCACTGGTGAAGCCCACCATCTGTGGTTGGTGGCCTGTTAGTATTATAAAATATACAGTGGACATGGCTAAAGGCCGTGGCCAGTTTCCACGACTGAAGGCCATGATTAGTGTCTATTAATGTGGTAACATATATTTGCCCAGACACACTGACCATGGCTGAAGCCCATGCTTAATGCCGTTGACTGTTGGAATGCAATTAGTAATGTCATCACTGATGTCATCTGTGATGTCATCATTATGGTCATAGGCTTTGCAACAGGGGGCGCAAAGTTAAGGTGGCATTAGCTGAATTTTCAGTTTTTTTTCCGCATTTTGTTCTCACCTTAATGTCCCTGCAACTAACGTTTTTCCTTGAATTTCAAGGGTTTTGTTATTCCATACATAATTGACATTAATAATAATGACAACTGGGGTAATGAAAATGATGTATCATGTGTAGAAAGTAAAATAATAAATTGTGAAACCACATTCCCCCTAAATAAACCTGTTTTAAAAAACTTTTTTTGCATATGTACATAACTTTTTAAAGTGTTTACATTTATATGTACTGTTGATGAATAGAAAGTTATTAAAGTGTTACAGTAACTATGTACAAAGACTACACTCAATATATCTTAAAATAAATCTTTACAGGACTACTGCCGACATATATATGTAGATATGTTTTTTTTTTTAAATGGTACCACGGATGCATGCACAGCTAAATGTGGGAATGACTGGGGTGTGGAGAGGTTACCCACATTTTCCACAGGGGATCACCATGGCTATAATGAAATACATATGGTATGCCATTTTTGAACACATACTGTATTGAAAAGATCAAGTGAAGGTTTTTGATCTATATATACAGTATGTGTTTTTATTGTCTATTTTTATAACTGAAAGGTTGGCCCTGAAAAGGACCATTTTGGGGATAAGAAGAAAAGTGGGAATTTGGAAGGGAAAAACACTGGCATTCATACATATAACAAAAGGTAAATGAAAAAAGAACATTTATTTTATTTAGCATGTTATATTTTGCAAATGTTCTTGTGTGCGTTTCTTTTCCTAACAAATGCAGTAAAAAAATGGACACTTAAAAATAATCCTAGCTTTGTCAATTTGCCTTATGTTCTGAAAGAACTTTGCCCAAAGCGTTTAGGTTGGCAACTCCCGCCTCGATCAAGTGTTTGAAAGAACAGGTGCAGGCAGGATGGACCGAAGTTGGGTGTTAGTTGGTGGAAAATAACTAGTGATCGTATTGGAACTCTGTGGCGCAGATGATAAATACTGCTGTGCTGATATTGCTCCATGTACTTTCAACTTCATCCCAATGTACATGGACAAGATGTTGAATTAACGTTGATGTTCCCAAACTTTGCACGGCTTGTGTTAAAGGTACCCTCTGCAAAACCTTACCACAGAAATTGCACATAACTTCCTCGATCTACTACTTGCTGTGTTGGTCATTTACCCAGAAATATTGCCAACTGTCAGCACATGTTTTTTGTGCACATTTCTTCTTCTGTGTGGGTCCAGCCGAAGCCACCCACACCACCTCATCATCACTGCTGGTCGTAGTCATTCTAAAATGCAAGACACTGGAAGAAAAAACGAAAACTAAACATACACAAAACAAAAATGACTATGCCACTTAATATAAACAAATAACAAGCTAACATAACAAAACATGACACACTACAAAGCACAAGACAAAGAAAAAAGGTATAGGAAGAAGAAAGGTAAACAAGGAATGGCTACATCAAGGTACTGCTTTTAAATGTTCCTGAAGACTTATAAAGAAGTTCACCCACAAACAGACAAAAAGCAATGACATAAAACAGGAAAGAGGTGTTTGGGAGAGGGGCATAACCGTAGTTTACATGATATAGCCAACTGGAATGTTTTTTCCGAATGCTAAGGTACACCAAAGCACAATGACGTATTTGTTCCTAAATTATTGACCAATTGCCTGAGTTGACGATAAGACGTGCCTGCACTTGGCTGTAGCCACTTCCAGGAAAGGCCCAATCACTTTGAAAGCTCTGTTGATGTGGCTATATGGCATTGCGCCTCCTTTTGAAAGCCAATCGGATCATGGTTTGCAGTCACCCACTTAGCTGTGCCAACGAGCGACCCAATCACATGCTCTGGAATATTGATGTGGCTAGGCTCATGCCATGCGACGAAATCCACACGTGCGAAATGACTCAATAGGACATTTGGCTTTGTCGACGGACCTAGTAGTCTTTGTGCCTGTTGTGCCATCCAATCATATCATGTGCTGTGGTTGCGTGCCTACACATAACTCCTGGCTGCATAAACAAACAGACCCATCATAAGTTTTGGCATATTGACGTGGCAACGCTCATGCCATATTACAAAATCCACGCATTGCAAAATGACCCAATAAGTCATCAAGCTTCTTCGACGCGGCTACAAATCTTTGCGCCTGATACGCCAGCCAATCATATCACACACTCCTGCGGCACATCTACACATGACTTCTATCAGTGTCATCGAATGGCGCAATCACATGCCATAAATATACATATGTTAAACGAAAGCCACCTTAACTTTGTCCCTTGTGTTGCACAGCCTATGCCAACAATGAAATCAGAGATGATATCACTGATGACATCAGTAATTACATGTTCTATCAGATCACTGTTCACATAACAGATTGCATCGCTCATGGCATCACTGGTGACAACAATAATCACATTGTATGTAACAGTTTTCCTTATCTTGAATGTGGTAATTTTCCTAATGTTATACATTTTAAAGTACAATTAGTACCCTATGATGCACAATCTAATTGTTACAAACGGTCCGATTGTCCCTTGCCTGGTCCTTAGCAGCCTGACAAAGCACTGGTCACTGCTATGTCCCTCAGTGTTCCTTGAGCGATTGCCTACCATAGAAAGGTAGAAGGGACTTGTCTTCATTTACATGGCAGTCATTTACTTTTTTTAAATCATTTTAATGGCAACCCATTTGTGGCATATGCAGTATATTACATTCATAACAGATAACTTGGGTGCTAGTAATAGAGAAACATGTGGAATTGAAGCAGCAGCCGCAGAAATTGAGGGTTGGCTGTCTGTTGGTGGTGTCCCACTGGTTGATGCAGGCGCTGGAGGTGGTGCTGATTCTCTGCGACTTAATGCATGAGTCCCATGCATTTTTATTTTGCGGTGCTCATATGATTTACAGTACTCATCATCCCATTGGCTACGGACCAGATGGTTTATTTGGACTGACGTTCCCAGGCTTTCAAACAGAACGTTTTAAAGCACACGTCTCAGTGTTTTATTTTTGCACAGTGTGCATTGGACATCCTCTGCTTCTTTTTTTTTGACAGTGTTCTGTTACTTTGAAGAAACACCAACTATATGTCATGTACTTCATTGCAGTTGCTTTCTTCTGGGGTGGGAATAGATTGGGGACCCACACAACATCATCATCACTGCTGCTATGATTGTCAAACATGTTTATATGTTTAACAGGGGAGGGAGTTTAACAGGGGAGGGAAGTATAAAACAACAACAATTGTAAGACTCAAAAGACAATGGGCCTCATTACGACCCAGGCGGTAAGTTACCGCCTGGGCCGTGACTTTACCACCATGGCGTAAACTACGTTTACGCCATGGTGGTTGGCGGACTTACCGCCCCATTCCGAGGTCGGCGGGGCGGTAAGTCCCCAATCCCCATTTACCCTTCCCCATTCCCATTTTTGCCCCATAGGGCATAATGGGAGTGGGGAAGGCGTTAATTACGCCACCGTAAATTACGGTGGCGTAATTAACATCAAGTTCCCTTACCGCCATGGTTTCTTACACCCGCTAGAAGCAGGTGTAAAATCCGCCATGGCGGAAAGGGAACTCGTGATTGGCGGTAAGGGGTCGGCGCAGCTAACGCTGGCGCTAACCCCTTACCGCCAGGGTCGTAATGAGGCCCAATGCCACAAAAATGTTATTTTTAGTAGTCATCATGTATATTGTTCCTGTGGACCCGTACCAGATGATTTTTTTAGCAGGACTGATAACAATAATCAAAATAAAGATATTTACTTTGGGTATAGTGATAACTTGTGGATTTGGAATCTTTTGTGTCCTGATTGCTCATGGGTATTGTTTCTAGCTGTGTCACTGTTTCCACTGCAAATAAAGCTCTAACAGGGTAATTCATAGAATTTCGCAGAAAAGTGTCGCAAGCGGCTGGCGCAGAGTGTCCGCGTGCGATTGTCTGCGCCAGGCACGTGCGCTAAAACCGATTTCCGCGCACAGCGTTTTCATGGATTTTAGGCTCCCAAACCAGCCGTGGCGCAGAGTATCGCAGCGACCCTGCAGCAGCGCCAGTAACGCCCCCAAGAACGCCCTCGCGCAAGGAAAAGCCATCAAAATCGCTAAATCAACGCAAAGGGCTGCGCTAACCCTGGACCAGTCTACAGGGCTGCCAAACAAGGAACGCAAAGCGGGTAACGTGCATATCAGGGGTACGCGTGAAGTTATACATGCGATTAGCCAGGGTACGTCTATTACAGGGGTACGCGTGAAGTTTTACACGCGATTAGCCAGGGCACGTGTATCACAGGGGTATGCAGGAATTATCACACACGATTTGGCTGGGTACGTGTATTACAGGGGTACACGGGAAGTTCTACACGTGATTCGGCTGGGTACGTGTATTACAGGGGTGCGCGCGAATTCTCACATGCGATTTGGCCAGGTACGTGTATTACAGGGGTGCGCGGGAATTATCACACGCGATTTGGCTTGGTACGTGTATTACAGGGGTGCATGGGAAGTTCTACACGCGATTGGCCAGGGTACGTGTATTACAGGGGTACATGGGAATTATCACACGCGATTCGGCTGGGTACGTGTATTACAGGGGTGCGCGGGAATTCTCACATGCGATTTGGCCAGGTACGTGTATTACAGGGGTGTGCGGGAATTATCACACGCAATTAGGCTGGGTGGGTCCTCACAGGTGTTCCCTGTACACCCTCCACGGCCCCTGCAGGCAGCCCACAAAACAGGGGACTACCCTGCACACCTGCTCATGTCCCCCTGCACCCCACCCCCCAGCAGTGCAGGGGCAGCCTCCACCAGGCCCCACCCATGTCTCCCAACACCCCCACCCCCCAGCAGTGCAGGGGCAGCCTCCACCAGGCCCCCACTCATGTCTCCCACCACCCCGACCCCCCAGCATCCAGGGGCACCCTCCACCAGGCCCCCACCCATGTTCCCACCACCCCCAACCCCCAGCCACCAGGGGCACCCTCCACCAGGCCCCCACTCATGTCTCCCACCACCCCCACCCCCCAGCATCCAGGGGCACCCTCCACCAGGCCCCCACCCATGTCTCCCACCACCCCCACCCCCCAGCACCCAGGGGCACCCTCCACCAGGCTCCCACCCATGTCTCCCACCACCCCCACCCCCCAGCCACCAGGGGCACCCTCCACCAGGCCCCCACTCATGTCTCCCACCACCCCCACCCCCCAGCAGTGCAGGGGCACCCTCCACCAGGCCCCCACTCATGTCTCCCACCACCCCCACCCCCCAGCAG
This sequence comes from Ambystoma mexicanum, assembly GCF_040938575.1. NCBI lineage: Eukaryota > Metazoa > Chordata > Amphibia > Caudata > Ambystomatidae > Ambystoma > Ambystoma mexicanum. The sequence continues at coordinate 265,811,216 of NC_090940.1, forward strand.
TGCAGGGGCAGCCTCCACCATGCCCCCACTCATGTCCCCTATCACCCCCACCCCCCGCCACCAGGGGCACCCTCCACCAGGCCCCCATCCATGTCTCCCACCACCCCCACCCCCCAGCAGTGCAGGGGCACCCTCCACCAGGCCCCCACTCATGTCCCCTATCACCCCCACCCCCCGCCACCAGGGGCACCCTCCACCAGGCCCCCACTCATGTCTCCCACCACCCCCACCCCCCAGCATCCAGGGGCACCCTCCACCAGGCCCCCACCCATGTCTCCCACCACCCCCACCCCCCAGCCACCAGGGGCACCCTCCACCAGGCCCCCACTCATGTCTCCCACCACCCCCACCCCCCAGCAGTGCAGGGGCACCCTCCACCAGGCCCCCACCCATGTCCCCTATCACCCCCACCCCCAGCAGTGCAGGGGCACCCTCCACCAGGCCCCCACTCATGTCCCCTATCACCCCCACCCCCCAGCCACCAGGGGCACCCTCCACCAGGCCCCCACTCATGTCTCCCACCACCACCACCCCCCAGCATCCAGGGGCACCCTCCACCAGGCCCCCACCCATGTCTCCCACCACCCCCACCCCCCAGCCACCAGGGGCACCCTCCACCAGGCCCCCACTCATGTCTCCCACCACCCCCAACCCCCAGCAGTGCAGGGGCAGCCTCCACCACGCCCCCACTCATGTCCCCTATCACCCCCACCCCCCCGCCACCAGGGGCACCCTCCACCAGGCCCTCATCCATGTCTCCCACCACCCCCACCCCCCAGCAGTGCAGGGGCACCCTCCACCAGGCCCCCACTCATGTCCCCTATCACCCCCACCCCCCCGCCACCAGGGGCACCCTCCACCAGGCCCCCATCCATGTCTCCCACCACCCCCACCCCCCGCCACCAGGGGCACCCTCCACCAGGCCCCCATCCATGTCTCCCACCACCCCCATCCCCCAGCAGTGCAGGGGCACCCTCCACCAGGCCCCCACTCATGTCCCCTATCACCCCCACCCCCCCTGCCACCAGGGGCACCCTCCACCAGGCCCCCATCCATGTCTCCCACCACCCCCACCCCCCAGCAGTGCAGGGGCACCCTCCACCAGGACACCAACTTCCCTGGCACTGAAGCTGGTGCCCCTCTGCCTCCTTGGCCGGGGGTTGCCACTGGTGCCAGATGTTGTAGTGCCCGACATGGCAACCCCAGAGGCAGGAGTGGGTGGGCAACTGGGTCCTGGGGCTGGGCTGTGGGGCGACAGAAAAGCAGTCGGGAGCCTTTGGTTCCAGCAGGGGTGGTCACAGCAACAGCACCCCTGGCTGATGTGCAGGCAGCAAATGGCAGGGCACGTGGGCAGCAGGCAGTCAGGCAGCAGCAGATGGCAGGTGGGAGCGTGCTCAGGGCTCTGGGGGCAGTAATTTGGCCTCCTGGGCAGGAGCGTGGTCTTTCGTGTGTGAACGCGTGGACAGCTTGATACGTAGTGAGTGATTTTGCACGTGAAAATCCCACACGTCTGCGTGTAAATCGATGAAAGGCCCTTAGCGCGTTAACGCGTATGCGCGTCTATGAAGTCACGTGCACGCGTAGGAAAAAGTTGCGTGACACGTCCGAGTGTCAAAGCGTGTTATTGGTGGAAATAGCCCTACACGCAGAAGTGTCAAAGCGTGTAATTGGTGCAAATGGACCTACACGCAGAAGTGTCAAAGCGTGTAATTGGTGCAAATGGACATACACGCAGAAGTGACAAAGCGTGTAATTGGTGGGAATGGGCCTAGCACGTACACGCCGCGTAAGTGACGCTGTACGTGTGGGCCTGCATATAAGGTACGTGTAGAACACCAATTCCTTGTACTGCTTTTCGTGGAGAGCGAGTGGGTGAATTCTGTACTTCTTGTCGTTTCACACGCGATTTACTTCACAGCGTTTCAAGTTCGTACTCCCTGTTACCTCTGACAGCTTTTTCTATTTTTTCTCTTGTACTGGTTTACCTGGGCCTGTTCCCTCAAACAGTGTTCCCTTCTACTGTTGTCCTGTCTCTTCAGACAGCGTACATATCTTCTTTTGGCGGGGGTGTTGCCAACCAAACGCGGTCATTTTTCACGCTCTTTTACCTGGCAGACGGTGAGTCACGCACGTATCTAACATCTGTGCTTGCCCTTGTGTAGCCTACCCCTTCAGAGGTCATTCTAGGCTGCGTGTGACACACATACGTTCATTCTTGTGTTACTGGGTGCCACAGCGTAGTGGAGGTTTTTCTTTCTGCACACGTGGTCTAGGAGGGGTTGCGTGCACGTCATCTCCCTTTTTTGGGCCTCCTGTGCGTTGCGTGACCCGTCATCTTTCCCCAGGGGTTACATTCAGCCTTGCTAGAGCACTAGGGTACAATTACCATCTGGTACCCAACCCCTTTGACCCCCAATTGCCCAGGACAATAGTCTACATCCACTCCCATACGCACATTAACATCAGTGCCATGGCTGGGAGGCGAGGATTCCGTAAGGGTGGCAAAGGTGGAAGAGCCACAAGTGGTGGCCGTGGTGGATCCGGTAGGGGGCGTGGTCGTAACTTGCAGGGTGAGCCTGTCCCCCCATGTGTGGAGGACCAGTCACGGGCACCCATAATCCCCCCCTTCCCCCCTCCCGTTGAGGCTGATGTGGCTGACACCATCCATGCTCAGCCCTTGTTGGACCAGCCCATTGTGGCACCAGACCTGGCTGTGTCCATGGCTGACTTCCAGGTCAGCAGGGCTTCGACACGTGCGCTGGTGCACGTTGATGCCATCATGCCACGTGGATCTGGGGCAGCAAGGTCATCTGCTGCACCAAGGAGGCAGGGCGGAGAGGCTGCAGGGGCAGCTGTGGCTCCATCCACCCCAGCCCTCACACACCCAGCCAGGACAGTGTCGGTCCTAGTCCATGCTGCTGACATTCCCCCTGACACCATCACACTAGAGCCAATGACTGCAACAACTCCCATGCTGAGTGTGCAATCCCACACTCCTGATACAGAGTCCACCAGGGCTCCTGCCCCTAGTGTCCAGAGCGGCGCAGGACACTCAGGATCACCACCACCTTCCAAGCGGAAGAGGAAGAGTGCTCGTCCGGCACAGGCTGATGCCCCAGACACGGCTACACAGTCCGGCCCGTCCAGGAAGCCCAGCTTCACGGATGACGAACTGAATGCACTTGTCGAGTATGTGTCCGGACATGACAACGAGATGGTCATTGTTGCAGGATCCAAGACCACACCAGCACAACGCCAGGCACACTGGCAGACCGTTGCGGACATCGTAAGTGCCCTTGGAATCGTGAGGCGCACAGCCAATGATTGCTATAAGCGCTGGAATGACCTAAAGCGCAGGGCAAAGAGTAAGCTGGCCTCAAGTCATGCCGCAACTCTAGTGACTGGAGGTGGGTCTCCAGTAGTAGACATGGAACTCACTCCACATGAGTCAGTCGCTGGGACCTACGTCACGGAGGAACAGATCCAAGGCGTGGGAGATCTGGCTGATTACGAGGCATTGTCCGGTGAGTGCACATGCATGTGTGTGTCATCCATGTGCATGGTGTGTGTGTGAGGGCTTCTGTTTGTGTGCCAGGTGAGAGTGTGTGCGCCTGAGTCGTATGGGTCAGCCATGTGCTTCATGCAATACTTCCTGCGCAGCTGCATTTGGCCATAGCAGTATCCCTTCTGCCAACAGTAGACATCTAGCCCAACTGCACGCCAGTTGCCCTTGAAGTGTCACCTTGCCACAACATAGTTGCTTATTTTTCACTGTTCATTCAGTCAGATTGTTTGCATTCCCCCACTTTTACTAGCCATGTCGCTGTCCACTAGTCACATGTCTGACATGGCTATGGTAAAGTGGAGTGACTTTGTAACCTGGATATCATTTGTACACACATGTCCCTGTGCAATTGGACCATTTCAGACTGGCAGCTCCAGGTGAAAAATCTGACCTGTTAGAATTAGAAAAGCAATTACATGCGGGAACTGGACTGAATGAATAGGTGCTGCCCTCCTCTCCATCTTCACTCAATAGCAATGGTACATGCCATCTGTGTGATGGCATGTGTGTTTCACCTGGCAATCACAGGCCAATGTGTGATGCCACTGCCAGGCAGCATGCAGAAAATGTGTTCATCTTCCATCTTGGTGTCATCAGTGTGTGCCATTTGCCTGCACTTCATACGCAGTGAGGGTGCATGCATGGGAGGGTTTTAGTCATGTGGGACATGTGTCAATCAAGTACTGGTTCTCTTGCTTCTCAGCCCTCATTGTGTGCCATGGTGCTAATGCCTGTTTCCATTTCTTTGTTTTCATGTCTTTGCAGGGGAAGACGCAGCTGATACTGCTGGGGTTGTGGAGATGGTGCAGACCCAGGAGGGGTCCGAGGGCCGACCAACCACCAGTGAGGGACGTGGTGTGGTGGTGGGGGAGAACCCACAAGTGCTGCAGGTCGTGCTCTCAAGGGGTGTCTCTGGCTGCACGTCCCCCGAGCTGTACTCAGCTGTTGATTCGGATGAGACCTACGTGCCGTCGCAGGTGAGTGTTCCAGGGAGGGATTCTGTTCTGTCTCACCCACCTGCACCAGGGTCAGAACCCTCCATGGGGATGTCAGTGTTGGCAGCTACGCCTTTGGTGGTTACGGATGCAGGGTCACACTCCGCGACATGTGATCCTGTTCCTGGGCCAGCAGATCAGAGGGGGAATGCAGTCCTGCAGCCTCAGGCAGTGCCGGCACAGCAAGGCGCAGTTCGCCTTGCCCCAGACAGGTGTGGTGCCCGCCGACGTGGTGGCCGTACGCCACCTGGCAATACCACATGGGAGCAATCCATTTACGGTATGGCAACCCAACAGGCTGCATCATCCGAGATGATGGCTCAGGCCATGGATAGGGTGGCCACTTCCATTGTCCCCCCAGAAAGGCTGATGGAGCGACTAGAGCAGGCAACCGACTCCATCTGCCAGTCACACAGGGAGGACATGTTGGGGTCCAACAGGGACAGGCGGGCGGCACTGGCGACTCTGCAGGAGGCCATCTCCATTGAGTCCCAGGGCCACAGGGAAGCCCTGAGGCAGGAGCTCCTTCGCCTCAGGACGACTCTTGTTGAGCTTGAGGCTTCAACACACCAAAGGACAGAACAGCAGCTGGAGCGTCTCACCCGTACGCTCTCAGCTGAGATGCAGGCAACAAGGGCGGAGGTCCGGGCATCCCGTGAGTTGTTGCATGGGGACCTCCGCACACTCAACCTCCAGAACCAGACCTACCACACCCGCATGCTTGCAGCCATGGAGGAGCAGACTAGGGCCTTGCGTGGGCTGCCTCCCATAGTGCAACCACCTCCGGATGCAGCTGCACAGGGTGATAATAGCGACAGCAGTGATACTCCCACAATAGGGTAGCCGTGTGGGCCATGAGCCCATGGAGGTGTTTTATTTTCCCAGGATCCACGCAGGTGGGTTCTGGTGTGCATCCTGTCCTCGGACCTCCTGGGTGGCCTCCCCAACCCCCCCGGGCCCATCAATGGCCATTTTTGATTGTTTCTTATTTTTATTTTTATTTTTATTTATTTTATTCCCTATTTTTTTGGGACGATTTGTTGGCTTCCGTGGTTCCTGTGGGCATACGCTGCATTGTGGCTGGGCACATGCAGGCTTGTAATGTATTTGGTTCAGATGCTTGGGTTTGAGTCACACACACCCCTCCTGCTTCCCGTTTCCATGGGCTTGCAAAGGGTGTGCCCAAGTGACAGTGAATTACACAGTGACGTTGGACTCCCATGAGCTGTGTGGGCAGTCTGTAGTCAATACTGTGTATACATTCCTAGTGCATATTGCTGTTGTGTTGTACACTGCATGTTGCATTGATGTGTAACTCATCTTCTGTGTCTACCTCCCAATTTGCAGGTCCCTTCCTCATGTCTACACAAGGACCTCTAGTCTGGAGATGGGGTCCATGTTGGCAGCAGTGCACCTACAACTCTACATGGCGCCAACACTGCACAGTTGGTAGTGGTGGGAGTGCAGGCATTTCCAGGTGGTGAGACTACTAATATGTAACATTTGTGATGTCATGTTAATGGTAGTACGTGCTCAAGTATGTTGTTGGTCCGGCATTGCTGTGAGCATTTCAGGTGTTGCAGGTTTCTAATAGGGACACTGTCCATAGTGACACTAGTGTCATGTTGTGGGGATTACTTTGTTTACCTGCAAATAGCATGACATGGCACGGTGTGTCGTGTGGCGGTGCTGGGGTTGGGTTGGCTGACATGGCACTGTCCTCTTGTTGCATTTTGCAAGTGGGTATTCGTTTTAGCTGCTTGAATGTGTAACTCTACAAAACTGCATTGGTGGTGTCTGTGTGGGTAGGGATGCACACATTGTGACACTTCCAGGTGAACAATCTCAGGCTGATATGGTATTCATCGTTCATTCTCCAGACATTCAGGATCAGTGTCAGGTTGAGTCATCATTGATTGTCAGATGGAATGTGCCAGGGCAGTGTGCACTCCACAGGGGTGTGATTTCTATGTGAAGTAATTAGCCACTAGCTGTGTACCACCACCATGTCCACGGCCAGGCCCCGGCGTGTTGCAACGTTGTGCAGGACACATGCTGCCACTATGATCCTGCACACTACTGGGGGAGCGTATAACAGCTGGCCGCCAGAACGGTCAAGGGAGCGAAAGCGTGACTTTAGCACTCCGAATGTGCGCTCCACTATGCCCCGGGTCGTAATGTGGGCTGTGTTATATCTTACCTCGGGTGGCGTGGTGGGGTTCCGAATTGGCGTCATCATGTGGGGGCTGAGAGGGTAGGCACTGTCCCCTGTGGAGGTGGTGATTGGTATCATTCGTGGGGTTGTGACCTTGCTCAGTATCCAACATGCATGCATGTGCATTGGCATACATACTCACCAAGCAGCCATGTATCGCCATGCCGCCCAGCTTCTAGGTCCCGGCTTAGGGTGGACATTCGGTAAATGAAGCTGTCGTGGGTGGACCCGGGATAGTTGGCATATACTGAGGTGATGATTCCCTTGGCATTACATGCTACCTGCACGTTGATGGAATGCCAGTGCTTGCGGTTCCTATAGATGTGCTCAGATGCCCTGGGGGGACGTAGAGCCACATGGGTGCAGTCGATGGCACCTAGCACTTTGGGGAATCGTGCCGCACCGTAAAAATCCAGGGCGGCAGCATGCCTTTCTGCAGGTGTTCTGGGCAGGTATATGTGCCTGCGGACTGATGGGCGTGCAGTGATGATGTTCAAGACCTGGTGGAGGCAGCGTGACTGGGTGGCCTGTGACACCCGACCCACTATGGCACTTGTCCGCTGAAATGATCCAGTGGCTAAGAAGTGCAGTACATTGAGGACCTTCTCCAGGGGGCTGAGTGCTTGGGAGCACAGGGTGGGTGATGTGAGGTCATCCTCCCACTCACTCACCAGGTCCAGTATTATGTGTGGTGGAAACCTGTACCTCCCATACACCTGGTCATCAGGCATCCCGAAAAGGCTGGTTCTGGGTGTGAATATTCTGGCCCTGACTATCCTCCTCCTCCTCCTTTGGTAGCCCACTGCCACTGCTGCTAGGAACGGTATGTTCATCCTGGCGTCTGAGCTTGTTATTGTTAAAGTGCGCAAATTTATGCTTTGCGCGTGTTCTAGGCGAGCGTGTGACCCGCGCACCCCTGGAATCCAGTACCCAGTCCAATAGTGTGTGGAAATTCCCACGCACCACGGGATACAGGTGCGCTGACGTACTTGCGTGTGTAAGTGCCCGCGCACCCATGAAATACACGTACATAGGCCAATCGCGTGTACGCGCACTTTTGTCCAATTACACGCTGACGTGCAGTATTTCCACGTGTGCTCCGTCATCACGTGCTGAGTGGGGAACACCCGTGCGGGTCACGTCAAAGAAGCGCTTACGCGCTGAGGGACTCTGGTCCAATAGAATCGCGTATGCGTGCTGACGTGCTTACGCGCTAAGGGCCTTTCCTCGGATTTCACGCTGACGTGCAGGATTTTCACGTGCCAAATCACTCCGTATCAAGCTGGCCACGCGAAAACACACGGAAGACCACGCTCCTGCACAGAAGGCCGAGTTACTGCCCCCCAGTGCCCCGAGCAGCCTCCCACGTGCCATCTGCTGCTGCCTGCCTGCCTGCCTGCCTGCCTGCTGCCACCGTGCCCTGCCATTTGGTGCCTGCACATCAGCCATCTGCAGGGGTCCAGTTGCTGTGTCCACCCCTGTTGGAACTGAAGACTCCCGACTGGGATTACATCGCTCCACAGCCCAGCCCCAGGACCCAGTTGCCCACCCACACCTGCCTCTGGGGTTGCCATGTCGGGCACTTCCACATCTGGCACCAGTGGCAACCCCAGGCCAGAGGGGCAGAGGGGCACCAGCTTCACTGCCACCGAAGTTGGTGTCCTGGTGGAGCATGTCCTGGGGCAGTATGATGCCCTCTTTGGATCGTCCCGCGCCAGCAAGGAAGGACGGGAGAGGATCTGGGCCGACTGTGTGGTTGCCATCAACGCGGAGGGGGTGGCAACCCGCAACGTCCTGAAGATCAAGAAGCGCTGGGAGGACTTGAGGTCCAGGACCCTTGTGAAGGCCCGGCGCCTCGTGGAGGGGGGCCGGGGCCGCATGAGTTCCATCCAGATGAGGGTCCTGGAACGCGTACGCCCAGCGCTCCACGCCCAGATCCTTGAGAGGGAGGCCCGTCTGGAGTTGAGCGGTAAGTGTCCAAGCATTACTGTGTGAGACAGGGAATGTTGCGGTGTGCTGGTTCTATGATACTTGCCTGTATGTGTGCCATAGGCCATGTATGCATGTATGTGTGCAGGGACATCATAGTAATGCATGTGCGACCAGTGATGTGTGACCCACATGGTTGTTGCATGTGTTCAAATGCCGCATGGGGAGCCCTATGCAGATTTTGAACATGAGAGCATGCCAGTCTCTGTACCTGGACATGGGTGGGGGTGAGGGATGGGTGCTGATGCCAGGTACATATATGGTAGCCATGTCTGTGTGCCTGACCTGCGTGTCTGTGACTTGTGCATGCCATGGATGCATGACACATGTGTGTGACAATGCACAGATTCAGTGAAGCAGCCAAATTACCCTTGTATCCGCTGTGTTTGGTGTGTTTGGGGCCAGATGGATGTGACTGAGGTGAAGTGTGTGCATGTGATAGGCATGAGCCATGATGCATGTGAGTTACATATCATTGAATGTTTCAAGAGTCCATTGGACATGCATGGAAATGTCCATGGCATGCACCATGCCTGTTACTGTGTGTGTTTTGCCTGGACTGACCCATGTGTTGTGGAGGGGCATGATGGAAGTGTACTTTGACAGTGGTGCTCATCTGCTATTGTTTCCTGTCTAGGGGACCATTGTACAGTACCCTGATGCTTGTGTTCTTTGTCTCCCTCTACGCAGCGGCTAGTGAAGAAGAGGGCGGAGACGGCGCTGTGGAGCAAGGCGGCGGGGATGCCCCCACGGCTGCAGCGGAAGGGGTGGGTGAGCCCCCACAGGGGCCTGCTACGGTGGGAGACGGTGAGGAGCCATCCAGGTTGGTGGTTTGCACAGAGGAGGAGGAGGCCGCCACTGGGGCACACATGGGGCCTGGTGGGGGCATCACTGCTGGTGCAAGTGGTGCAGTCCAGGGCCAGGGGCAGGAGGCAGCACAGGTCACCGTGGAGGGGCCTGTGCATGTCGCTGTCCCTGACCCTGTGAGTGCACCACCATGCACCAGCAGGGATGCCCCGTCCCAGGCCCGTCCGCAGGTAGAGGGGATGTCCATGTCACCTGACTCCCCTCCACCTGCGGACGTGGGAACCCCTGGCCGTGTGGAGAAGGTCCTGATTGGGGTCGCGATGCGCATGGCTGTGATTCGTGATGCCGTGCATGCTTCCCGGGAGGAGCACGCACGTCATCACGAAGTGCACCATGCCGACGTGGCCCAATTGGGATCGGCCATGTTCGGGGGTTTGCTGCATGTGTTGGCCAATCTGACGGCCCTCTCCTCCTCTGTGCAGGCTATACACCAGTCGTTCTCCTTGCCGTCTTCCGGCCCAGATGCCACCAGGGCCCCCTGTGGACCTGCCCCGACCAATGCAGCCAGCTCGGTGGGGATCCCATCCTGCCACAGTTGGGAGTCGGAGGTCCAGCAGGGGTGGACAACACAGCAACTGGACCCCAGCAGATGGAAGATGTGACAGCATCATCGGGCAGGGCACGTGCACGACGGCGTCGGTGGTTTCCATCAGCCTGGATGCCGCCATGCTGGCAGAGGCAGTGGCGTCGGAGGCAGCAGCAGGCTCGACGTGGGAGGCATCATGGCTCGGGGCCATCAAGATCAGAGGGGCAGGCATCGGCCGGAGGGCAGGGCAACCCTGGGATGGTGGTGTCTTCCGTGTGGGAGCAGTTGGTCCAGCGGATAGGTGCGGAGCGGCAGCGGGCGGAAGAGGAGCGGCTCACCATGGTCAGGGCGGAGTTCTCCATGCGTCGGGCGTTGAGGCGGGCTGAGTGCCTCGAGGAAGCTCGCAGGGAGTTTGAGCTGAACATGGGGTTATCCCTGCGAGACCTCAGGGCCAGGACAGAGTCCCGCCTCCAGGACATCGACATGGAGTTCGATGATGCCCTGGCCAGCAACATCACGAGTGAGCCGCAGGACTTGCCCGCTGCCTTTGTATATAGTTATTTAGTTAGTTAGTGTTATGTTTCCTTTATTCATTTTTATTTTTTTGGACCGCTCGGACAATGGCCACTTTTTTGTAGATATTTTTTTCATTAGGTAGTAGTAGGTTTCATTTATGGTGTTGGGCTCATGGACCCTGGAATATTCGTGTATATAGTTTGCTTTTTGAAGAAACTTTTTTTTTATTGATTATTGTGTTCACCATGAGGAAATGGTTTTTCATTATTTTCCTTCCACATGTCATTGCTTTGGACAACATTTGTTTTTGGATTACTTTGTTTTTTTTATTTTTACATTTGTTCTCGGACATGGACCATTTATTTTGTTATCCCCATTGTTGTATGTTTGATTTGTTTACTTATTTTTCATCTTTAATACATGTTTTTTTAACTTTCACTTGTGGTATTTTCTCATTGGTTTCATACATGTCATGATATGGGTTTTGACATTCACTTGCACCCGTTGTGTATGTGTGTGTGACGGACATGTGTTCATTTACATACTTGCCATTGGGGTTGTATCATGTAATTGCATTCACTCTGTGGGTGGATGCAATCCTTGCCTGGGTGTTTGTGCTGGGTATGCTGCCCATTACTGCCATGATTGAGTATCGTCAGGACCTGGGGGCAGGGGGACATGTGTGGGTGCCTGGTGGAGGATGCCCCTGCACTGCTGGGGGGTGGGGTTGGTGGGAGACATGGGTGGGGGCCTGGTGGAGGGTGCCCCTAGTGGCAGGGGGGTGGGGGTGGTGGGAGACATGAGTGGGGGCCTGGTGGAGGGTGCCCATGGTGGCAGGGGGGTGGGGGTGGTGGGAGACATGAGTGGGGGCCTGGTGGAAGCTGCCCCTGGATGGTGGGGGGTGGGGTGGTGGGAGACATGAGTGGGGGCCTGGTGGAGGCTGCCCCTGGTGACTGGGGGGGTGGGGGTGGTGGGAGACATGAGTGGGGGCCTGGTGGAGGGTGCCCCTGGTGGCGGGGGGGTGGGGGTGATAGGGGACATGAGTGGGGGCCTGGTGGGGGCTGCCCCTGCACTGCTGGGGGGTGGGGGTGGTGGGAGACATGGGTGGGGGCCTGGTGGAGGCTGCCCCTGCACTGCTGGGGGTTGGGGGTGGTGGGAGACATGAGTGGGGGCCTGGTGGAGGGTTCCCATGGTGGCAGGGGGGTGGGGGCGGTGGGAGACATGAGTGGGGGCCTGGTGGAGGCTGCCCCTGCACTGCTGGGGGGTGGGGGTGGTGGGAGACATGAGTGGGGGCCTGGTGGAGGCTGCCCGTGCACTGCTGGGGGGTGGGGGTGGTGGGAGACATGGGTGGGGGCCTGGTGGAGGCTGCCCCTGCACTGCTGGGGGGTGGGGGTGGTGGGAGACATGAGTGGGGGCCTGGTGGAGGGTGCCCCTGCACTGCTGGGGGGTGGGGGTGGTGGGAGACATGAGTGGGGGCCTGGTGGAGGGTGCCCATGGTGGCAGGGGGGTGGGGGTGGTGGGAGACATGAGTGGGGGCCTGGTGGAGGCTGCCCCTGGATGGTGGGGGGTGGGGGTGGTGGGAGACATGAGTGGGGGCCTGGTGGAGGGTGCCCCTGGTGACTGGGGGGTGGGGGTGGTGGGAGACATGAGTGGGGGCCTGGTGGAGGGTGCCCCTGGTGGCGGGGGGGTGGGGGTGATAGGGGACATGAGTGGGGGCCTGGTGGGGGCTGCCCCTGCACTGCTGGGGGGTGGGGGTGGTGGGAGACATGGGTGGGGGCCTGGTGGAGGCTGCCCCTGCACTGCTGGGGGTTGGGGGTGGTGGGAGACATGAGTGGGGGCCTGGTGGAGGGTGCCCATGGTGGCAGGGGGGTGGGGGCGGTGGGAGACATGAGTGGGGGCCTGGTGGAGGCTGCCCCTGCACTGCTGGGGGGTGGGGGTGGTGGGAGACATGAGTGGGGGCCTGTTGGAGGCTGCCCGTGCACTGCTGGGGGGTGGGGGTGGTGGGAGACATGGGTGGGGGCCTGGTGGAGGCTGCCCCTGCACTGCTGGGGGGTGGGGGTGGTGGGAGACATGAGTGGGGGCCTGGTGGAGGGTGCCCCTGCACTGCTGGGGGGTGGGGGTGGTGGGAGACATGAGTGGGGGCCTGGTGGAGGGTGCCCATGGTGGCAGGGGGGTGGGGGTGGTGGGAGACATGAGTGGGGGCCTGGTGGAGGCTGCCCCTGGATGGTGGGGGGTGGGGGTGGTGGGAGACATGAGTGGGGGCCTGGTGGAGGGTGCCCCTGGTGACTGGGGGGGTGGGGGTGGTGGGAGACATGAGTGGGGGCCTGGTGGAGGGTGCCCCTGGTGGCGGGGGGTGGGGGTGATAGGGGACATGAGTGGGGGCCTGGTGGAGGCTGCCCCTGCACTGCTGGGGGGTGGGGGTGGTGGGAGACATGAGTGGGGGTCTGGTGGAGGGTGCCCCTGGATGGTGGGGGGTGGGGGTGGTGGGAGACATGAGTGGGGGCCTGGTGGAGGCTGCCCCTGGATGGTGGGGGGTGGGGGTGGTGGGAGACATGAGTGGGGGCCTGGTGGAGGGTGCCCCTGGTGACTGGGGGGGGGGGTGGTGGGAGACATGAGTGGGGGCCTGGTGGAGGGTGCCCCTGGATGGTGGGGGGTGGGGGTGGTGGGAGACATGAGTGGGGGCCTGGTGGAGGGTGCCCCTGGTGACTGGGGGGGTGGGGGTGGTGGGAGACATGAGTGGGGGCCTGGTGGAGGGTGCCCCTGGATGGTGGGGGGTGGGGGTGGTGGGAGACATGAGTGGGGGCCTGGTGGAGGGTGCCCCTGGTGACTGGGGGGGTGGGGGTGGTGGGAGACATGAGTGGGGGCCTGGTGGAGGGTGCCCCTGGTGGCGGGGGGGTGGGGGTGATAGGGGACATGAGTGGGTGCCTGGTGGAGGCTGCCCCTGCACTGCTGGGGGGTGGGGGTGGTGGGAGACATGAGTGGGGGCCTGGTGGAGGGTGCCCCTGGATGGTGGGGGGTGGGGGTGGTGGGAGACATGAGCAGGTGTGCAGGGTAGTCCCCTGTTTTGTGGGCTGCCTGCAGGGGCCGTTGAGGGTGTACAGGGAACACCTGTGAGGACCCACCCAGCCTAATCGCGTGTGTAACTTCCCACGCACCCCTGTAATACACGTACCAAGCCAAATCGCGTGTGATAATTCCCGCGCACCCCTGAAATACACGCGCCCAGGCTATTCGCGTGTGGAAATTCCCGCGCACCCCTGAAATACACGTACCCTGCTGTAATCGCGTGTGGGACTTCCCGCGCACCCCTGAAATACACGCGCCCAGGCTATTCGCGTGTGGAAATTCCCGCGCACCCCTGAAATACACGTACCCTGCTGTAATCGCGTGTGGGACTTCCCGCACACCCCTGAAATACACGCGCCCAGGCTATTCGCGTGTGGAACTTCCCGCGCACCCCTGAAATACACGTACCCTGCTGTAATCGCGTGTGGGACTTCCCGCGCACCCCTGAAATACACGCGCCCAGGCTATTCGCGTGTGGAACTTCCCGCGCACCCCTGAAATACACGCGCCCAGGCTATTCGCGTGTGGAACTTCCCGCGCACCCCTGAAATACACACGCCCAGGCTATTCGCGTGTGGAACTTCCCGCGCACCCCTGAAATACACGCGCCCAGGCTATTTGCGTGTGGAACTTCCCGCGCACCCCTGAAATACACGTACCCTGCTGTAATCGCGTGTGGGACTTCCCGCGCACCCCTGAAATACACGCGCCCAGGCTATTCGCATGTGGAACTTCCCGCGCACCCCTGAAATACACGCGCCCAGGCTATTCGCATGTGGAACTTCCCGCGCACCCCTGAAATACACGCGCCCAGGCTATTCGCGTGTGGAACTTCCCGCGCACCCCTGAAATACACGTACCCTGCTGTAATCGCGTGTGGGACTTCCCGCGCACCCCTGAAATACACGTACCCTGATGGAATCGCGTGTGGAACTTCCCGCGCACCCCTGAAATACACCTACCCTGATGGAATCGCGTGTGGAACTTCCCGCGCACCCCTGAAATCCACGTACCCGGCCAAATCGCGTGTGAGACTTCCCGCGCACCCCGGTATACACGCACACGTATTTTTTGTCAGCGTGTCCGTGTTTGTGGGTACCCCTTTGCACGTCATTTGTCCTGGAGGGCCACAGTATAGGACATTCATCATGGCAGTATATGGGTGCTATTTGTTGGCGCACCTTTTGGCGCACATTTCTTACAGCCGCAGAGACGCTACCGCCTGCTTTCTTGTGGCGGTCGTGTTTGTGCCTGTGCGCTGGTTTCAGCGTGCGCTTTTTTGCCCTATTCTATTCCATGAATACGTGTTGTAGGCCAGCGTGTGGGCGTTCCGCGCACTTGTGCCCTGTACTTCCCCCGTGACGCCCACGTTTTTGCAAGTTGTTCCCCATTCCGAGTGTTACGCCCGTGTTCCGCCTACTTTTGTTGCGTGCGCCGCGCTATGTGCGAATTTCGCTGTGGCCTGTGCGATTTTCGCTGTGACCTGGCGCACGCTGTTAGATGGCCTGTGCGCCAACGTGCGCGGCGCACTTTTTATCGCACATCCGCTGGTTTTCTCGCGCACGGACTTCCATGAATCGACGTGCGCTGCTTTTCGTGCGATTTTTGCACTTGCACTGCGATTTTCGCTATTCCACTGCGATTCGCACGTTTTTGCCCACTTGCGCCGCGCTAATTATTCCATGAATCGGCCTGTAAATATTTACTGACACTTATTATCTACGTATTCAAAATATCCACAGATGTTTACATCAGCAACAGAGTCAGCATGTGTACAGTATGGTTTCTGCAATCATAGCCTAAATTGTTATGAAGAAATTGAACGTTTTTATAAGCTAATGTATAAATAATTTTATGTCTAATGCCATTATTGCTGTAATCTGTTACATACAATGGGCCTCATTACAACCCAGGCGTTAACCATGGCGCTATCAGCGCCATGGTTGATGCCGGTACCTTACTGATTCCGCCATGGTGAATGGCGGAATTATCGCCCCATTCCAAGGTTGGCGGGGCAGTAATTCCCCATTCACCATTGGCCCTTCCCCATTCCCATTTTTGCCCCCATAAGGCTCTATGGAAATGGGGAAGGCGGTAATTACGGTACCGCAAATTGCGGTACCGTAATTACCTCCAAGGTCCCTTTGCGGGTCCCGTCCTTAACGGCTGGTAGAACCAGCCATTAAGGAAGGACCCGCAAAGGGACCTCGGAATTGGGCGGTATGGGATTACCGGCACCAGTGCCCTTACCAGTACCGGTAATCCCTTACCACCCGGGTTGTAATGAGGCCCAATGTAATTACTGTTAAAAAAAAAGAATGGGGGGCATTGGTGCATTGACACCTAGCAATTCTTACTTTGGTGTGCCGATGAGGTCATCCTCTTCTCCTAGTGTGGTCTTGGAGTGGCTGGCTTGAGAAAAGTGGGGGTAAGTGCTCCAGTTGCAGTTCCCATTGTCAGCCGTGCCCA
This sequence comes from Ambystoma mexicanum, assembly GCF_040938575.1. Taxonomy (NCBI): domain Eukaryota; kingdom Metazoa; phylum Chordata; class Amphibia; order Caudata; family Ambystomatidae; genus Ambystoma; species Ambystoma mexicanum. Next base: position 265,827,424 of record NC_090940.1, read on the forward strand.
GACCACACCAGCATGGTTCCTTGGGCAGGCAGTCTCAAGCGATAAGGAAAGACCTCATTGGCTGCTGCAGCCTGTCCTCCACTTTCTATGATTGCCTATCTCTTGCAAACCCAGAGATATAGATAGTCATAGAAAATGTACATTCACTTCCAAGTAAGTATTCACAAAGTTATTTGGCCGAAGCCGAATACCTAGATTTTGGTCGAAATTCGGTAGACACAAGGAGCAGTGTGTCTCTTTGGCAATGAAAACTACAACATCACTGCAGAACACTGGCATTCGATTCTGGTCAAGATTGACCCTAAGGCATCCCCAGAAGCCAAGTCGGCAGTCAAAGGACCACTTTTTTGTGACTACTTCAGCAAGTTTATGTCTATGTTTCTAAGTACCTTTGCCGCACTGGATTAGGCTCACTCTTCATTGAAACAAGTATTCACCCATTGGGTGTTTGCCATCGCTGGCAGAGACAGAGGCCAGTTAGCCAGTTTCAGAAGCAATCAAAGTCCCTACAGAGGAAACAGCTCACACCAACAAGACAGCAGACCCAACCCCTTCTTCCCCTCCCATGGGCAACATAGAGGTTGAGTTTGGCACAGCAACAGCACGCAGTGCGATGGTAACACTGGTGAGACTTCAGTCGCTCACACACAGCCGAGCGATAAACCACGTGATGCCACCCATCAGAAGCAGGCTAGCAGTGCACGTGCATGCTTGGCAAGGTCTTACAGCAGACTCATGGTCTTAAAGATACATTACATGCCAATAATATAGCAACAGGTGGATTTCAGCTACCAGCAACAGAGGTTCTGAGTTGGGTGTTCATAGAAGTTGTTCCAGTAGAAGATGGAGGTACTGATGGACAAAGTGTTGTTTGTCAATGATGTACTGAATGAGGTTAATGCATCTTCGTTTTGTGGTGCGGATGTGCTTTTCTATATTCATTATCGACATTGTCCCAGCGGACCGTCACTACATGATTGATCAGCACTGATGTTCGTAAACTTTAGGATGCAACATTGGAAATGCCACGTCCCAAAATCTTTTCAAACAAACTGCATTACCCATCTTCTACCTCTTTTATGGAAAAGTGTTGTTTTATTCAAAAAAATACTTCCAACTGTCCACTGCAGTCTTCATCCCTGTAGGTGAAATCTTTCCAGACTTTGTGCCGCAACACATTACTGTGTCAGTGTCAGTACATAGGGGTGTTGCACAAAATGCAGAATATTGAGGAGAATGAAAGTGCAGAGCTCCCTTACTCATGTTTGCTTCCCTCTCCCCCCCACAACTTCCTAAAGCAACTGTTAAAGCTAATGTTATAGCAATGCTAAGGCTTGGCTGCTTTAACATCATGTGCTGTCTTTATGTAGGACACACTTGATTGTCAGTTTTGTAGCCATACAGAGAAACATAAGCACTAAAAACAGTCCTGTTATTTTTATATTTAGTTACTGCTGAAACCTAAAAGTAAATTTGCATAGATTTATTAATTAAACTGCAGTTGAATTACCTTTAAAATGTATAATAGCTGCGTAAACCATTTGAAATGAATTAAGAAAACCTTTTGACAAAGTGGTTCAATCACGATTATTTGCTCATATATGTGAATAAATGTGGCCATGGTTTTAAAAGCTCCTACTGCACACAGAAATGAGTTGGCTCTCAAGAGGTCGGGTGCCATGTCACGTATACGAATTCAGGAAAATTATGCTTAAACTCTTACACGAAAACCAGCAAAAGGAATATTGTTATCTAATTCAAAACAAACTTTGGTACACAAAATTGGGATCAAGCGGATGAAGACTTCTGGCAGATGCATTGGCTGCAGAAAGAAAAGATCCTAGGAATGCCTCTCACTCATCCAAGTGGTACTGACGGAGAAGGGAGAAGCACATCTGTAGACACTGCATCAAAATTCACCTCTCTGAACTTCTGTCACATTTATGATGGCACTTCGAATGGGGTGCTCAAGTGATGCAGGTATTTCAAGACTCTGGCTGTTAGTGGCTGCACCTTTAATGAGTGGAGGTTTATTCTGCAGAATCACTGCTCGCAGCTCCAGTGAAGAGGGAAAACCACATGTAAGCCAAAAAAGCTGTATCCCAGTATGCGGCAGACCATCCAGAAGGCATTTGGTGCTACTTTGAGCAATTGTTCGCAGTATCTATCCCTAATATTCAATTGGTTAAAGTTCTCCCAAGGCATGGACGAGATCAGAGGTACAGGCGAGCCTGGAAGAGAAAAGGTGTGCATAAAGAAAACATGGAGAGTACACGGTTGCACACATCTCCAGGTACGCCATGAAAGGAGAAAGGTGGCAAGAGAAATGCACTGAGGTCGACGATGCAAGAAAGCAGGTAGCAGAAAATATCCTCAACCTGCTCCGTCGAGGAAAACAACAGCTGGCAGGAACACTCCAGCAAAGAGGAGGCATACACACTGCTATCTTCCAGTGAAGGTAAAGGTGAAAGAGCTCCCTAAAAAGAAAGACGGAGGAGAATGAGGACAATTTTGACCCAGACACACTTATTCATCGCTGGAGCTGCCAATGGAAATAATGGCGTACCTGATGAGGAGGTTGAGAACACCACTGGCCAAAGAGGACACAAACAAACTACGGACTGAGTGTCCCAGACCACATCTCCCAGAAGGAATTGTTGAAATGCCTCAAATAGACAAAACAATGCTCACCTGCATGGGCAAATACACTAAATCTTAGAAATCATGGCAGATATGTTACTGGATATGTGGGGACCAATTACAAAGATACTCCACCTGACTGATAAAGCAAAAGAGAAAGGGTTCTGACGAGATGGACTCCAAAAGTCATATGCCTGCTGCATAATGCCAGCAGTATAATCACAATGGAAAGGGAAAGGTCTAACCTACTAAAAATTGAGATATCTGGTAACATTACCTCCACAAAAATGGTTGCCATAAATATAGTCACCCGGAAAAGGCTGTGGCGATATTATGTATGCTGATGATTTATATGGGGAGTGGGGCTGTCCCCCGCTCCCATGGGAAAACATTTTATATTTAATAACAGGTGTTGTGGGGGTGTCCCCCAAAGTTTACAGTGATAATGTCCCTGCAAACCACAGCCTTTTTGCAGTAACTTTTTGCCACACAGCCTTTTTGCAGGGACATCATCACATGGAACCAAAATGTATCCTAAACTGAGCAAGCTAGCAACATTGGAGGCAGCAGCAGCCAATGGCAAATTATCTGGCAACTCGTTCAACAAGGAAAACCCTAAAACAAAACAAAACATATTCATTTTTTCAGACTTTGCCCGTCCCCTGTTTAAGAAACACCAGTTTGGTGAAAAATAAACATTTGTTATGTGTTCTGTTTTGTTTGATTTCATATGAATCACTAGCTTAAAAATATTATACTACATATACTGCTGACATATTTCAACATATCAATAAAACAAACACCAGGGTATGTCTAAGTTTCTGAATATATTCACCTGTATTAGGCTCAGTCTTCACTGAAAAATATATTCACCCCTAGGGTGTTTGCCACGACTGGCAGAGACAGAGGGAACTCAGCCAGCTTCAGAAACAATCAAATGCCCTACATAGGAAACAGTTGACACCGAGAGGACAGCATGCACCATGCCTATTACTACAGTTCAACTTTTCCACACTTTGCTTCGGATACGCTGTGTTGTTTATGTCGAGTATTAGTGATTCCACCATGGGCCATAGTCTTCAGAAGCACCCATTATATATTTTAGAACACTGCCATAGTTGAATAGCCCCTGGCATACTATCTTCCAAAACAGCTTGTGTTGCACATTGTCCCTTTCTTGTCCCTTTCTTGGAAAACTTGCAAATCACTTTCTAAGAACTTACAGGACACCTGCTCAGCACTGAAAAGAAAAAGCAATGTAAGAAAGTTATGAAAATGTGCACTGGTATGCTAAATATTCGCCTTGGATTAAGAAGGATATTAAGGAAGTTCAGGGTGTTTCCTATTGTAAGCTATTGAAAATGGACGCTTCCAATAAAACATCCCAAACGTTTGCAATCTCTAATTTGATTCAGCGCCTCATCCAGTTCCATAATGACAATGTGGAGGAACCTTATAGGAAAGCTAATTTCCATCATAACGTACAAACCCATGGCCTATAATCTCTGCACAGGTATCTGCTGTAGAAATGCATGTGTGCGTCACTCTCTTCCACTCCTATTGCTTCAGCTGTTCCAGCTACCTCCACCCAACCTCCTCCTATCCTACCTATACCCAATCTGCATGACTGCATAGTGATGTGTTTGAAATATGATAACGGCATCATGGTGTGAGATCGCACCCTACATGGTTACAGAAGAGCTATTTTAGAGCACTTTTGCTGCAACTACAAATATATATATATATATATAAACAATGTTCAGTTGCATGCTTTACATCCCCTTATTTTACAAACATAAAAACAGAATAAAACTCATGGAAAGAGCAAGCAGAACAAACCCATACTTCAAATATGAATTGTGAACTGAAATTGCATTGCTGATGCCCATAGCGCCCCTGTATTTATTGAGGCAATTTGCACCAGAAAAAACATTCTATTTCTTTTTTACATAATAGAAGTTTGCACAACTAATAACATTGCTATATTCTTAGTGTATCTTTAAAAATAGAACAGATCGAACATATTTTTCATGAAAATTAAACACTAGGTTTCACAAAACAACGAACAAAAAATTAAGTCAATGTATTTTCTCTTATTGATAACCACAGAGTAACACAATCCAACATAAAACATCTTTTTAAAGCAGACACATTTTCAGATCACACCAAAAAGCTCTTTAATAAACACCATAAGTGAGTATAAAAACATTGTAAATAAAATCACAGTTCTACTGCTCTGTGATCATTCTTTTATTTCTAGTGCAGAAAGAATACTTAGTGATTTGATAACATGCACCTTTCTGAAATGCATTAATAAACAACTTCCAACAATTGTTCCCACCCATTTTCTACATATTGAGCAGTACCGCTTAATTGTTATCAAATACCAAATACAGTAAGATACAAAGAAAATCACAAAGCTCCATTATCAATATATTATCAAATAAAACCTTCAATAAAACAGCGACAAACAACTTATAAATGGAAATAATATTTTGTCACAGGTGACATGAACTGCACCATGAGCACAGTGTGAGTTCTGCAGGCAAAATGAGAAAAGTAGACACAAGGGTGGTTTTTATTCTTTCCAAAATCAAAAGCAAAAAAACAGGACTATATTGTAACTAATAAAATGGCTGACACATATTCACTGCAACCTATCAGAAAGAAGCACTCATATAAAACATTAACACCATCCAATGACAAACACCAAAACACATTCAAAACCTTTTTTTATCCATCTTCTATAGCCACAGATACTGAACCAACAGCTACATAGACAGAATAGCTGTGGATAAACGTACATTGTTTTGCTTACTGGAAAACAATCCTTGCCAACCCTTAAAACTTCAAATGACACAAAGGTAGAGGTGAGCGCATGGAATCAGAAATACAAGTAAAATTGTGGGCTCTTAACATCCACAAAATAATATGTCTATTTCACAAAAATGTACATTTGAATACATGCAACTATATATATATAACTGCAACTATGACAACATCCAATGAACTAACAAAATAGCTGACACGCGTACGCACGCCCGGTCGGCTGATGTATACCTGTGACAAAGCCAACACGTAATGGATTGCTTGTTTTATAGCCGTGGGTATTCAGCAAAATGGTGAGAAAAAAGAAACAACATATTATTCCACACTCCCAAACCCTAACCAAGTGCCCCCAATATTTGTACCAGTCCCTGCATCCCCTTAATTGCCTCCTCTATTGCCCTGTTCTCTACCATTCCCCCGATGACACTCAATCTTTCCATGGTGCAGTTTCACTCAGTGTCAGGTGGCCATGGCTATAACACACAAGCAAATACGCAATGCTCCATTGGACATCATATAGCCACGTCAGCACAGTATCCGAATATGGCCGTGCAATGAGGGGTTCTCACGTAGCCGTGGATATTCATCCCAGCCGTTGATGTAATTGGACTTGTGCATGTTTAGACCAATCACCTTGCAGTGTCTTTAGGCGCGGCTATAACATATTGGGGGGGGGATACAAATGAATATGTGTGTGTATTTAATACTTGGAATATATTGTATAAACATGACAGAGTACATCTAAATGATGAAGGAAATGCAGTGTTTATTCATAACATCAAACCAGTACTCCAAATGTGCTAATATACTACACTCAGTGTTTCTCAAAACAGACCTTTTAAACACTACTTTTCACATATTAATACACAAATACAATGAAATAACATCCATCACATAATACACAAATATAATGAAATAACATCAACAACATTTCTAAAATAAATCATCACTCATAGCCGCGACTAGACTTTTTTTCTAGCCGCGGCTACAAAATGATATTTGGGGGGAGGGTAATTCACAAAGGTGTTGTATACATATTTACTTAATAGATCATTCTTAAAAAAGGACTCTTTCCAGTAAAAACAGCAGACTTTTTTGCACATTAAGGGCTGTAGCTGTGGGTATGGTCCAGCAAACATTTGGCTACGACCCTCTCCAGTCATTGCTGCGCTTAACTGCACCTCCAAAATGCAACACCCCATTAGGCAATACAGTAGACGCGGTTATTCATCTATGTTTAAAAAACAATACACTACATATATACTATATATATATATATGTAGTTATGGTTAAGTTGCTAATCCCATAGGAAGAGCACTTTTTGGGTGTCTTATAACTTCGCTCCCCCCTGGACGAATCCTCACCAAACTTTGGCTCACTCTGAATTCTTTTGCAAAGTTTGGTGAGGTTTGGTCCAGGGGGGGGGAAGTTATAGGGGGTCCCAACATTTCTTGTTTTCCCATAGACTGAATGGGGAAAAAGCTTTGTGCACACCTACAGCCCAAAACGCTGGATGGATTTTCACCAAATTTGCGGCAGGAGCAGCGGCTTGGTCCCGAAAGTGTGCTTTTATAAATTTGCTGAAAATTCGTCCAGTAGTCTTTTTTTAAAATGATAAAAAAGGAAGCATCAAAAAATTAGTGATATCTATGTCTGCTCCGTGGACACACTTCCCTGTTCGCTCCGCGGTTAGGACACTGATTGGCTAATCGGCTTGCGTCATGTCCGCGGACATGTGACGCGTTCGCTGATTGGATGGTGAAGAGCATGAAGTGCATCAGATTGTTCCGATGCGCCCACCATCTTGGATCCGTCTTTAGTGTCCACGGACATAGCGGTAAAACATATTAAAAAACACAACATTGCACTTGTCAAACTTATCAAATAATTTCTGGGGAGATGAGGGATGATGAGGATGGGATGGGATATGCCTGTACGAAGCAACAAACAGGTTTTTTTTTGTCACAAAAGTCACAGTACATTTGGAGGTGTTCCACAATATGTGTGTAAAGTACAGGCGAAAGACATTGCATTTTGGCATTCAAGGGATGGAGATGTATAATCATGGAATTGTGGACTTGTAAATATAGATTGTTGCTTCTGAAGTCTGCAATCCAACCTTACCTTGTGGTATTACAGAGTAATACTACATTCCCAATGCCCGTTCCTCTATATTGTTTATATTGGTTGCCCAATATTTATTAATATTAAATAGAAGCAATTTTGGGTTAGTTTACACGCTTAATTAAAACGCTTGATGTTTAAAAATTGATGTGATTATGGTGCACCCAGAGCGCAGCAAATAAAGGGCTAATGTGTCTGTGTTAAAATGTAATTAAAATAATAATGGAGTCAGACTGGCGCCCCCTAGAGCCTGGTATGTCAGGCAGCCACCTGCAGTGCCTGATGGATGCGGATGCGAATAACACTTCTCATGGATGCGGTGAGGCAAGTTGTTGCGAAGTAGGAATGTATTTTGATTCTGAGTGAAGGTCAGCAGCTTTGAATATTTGGTTGCGAGCTAAGGAAGCCCACGCATCGAACACACAGTATAAGGTTCAATTGTTTTTTTACCTTGAGAGAAAGGTACCATTCCGACAGCAATTCAATAAAATGGGGTTTGTAATAATGAAGATATGAGAAGGTTATGCATTCCAAAAGTGTGTAAGGAACATGTAAATTCAGTTTATGAAGATTTGTTGGTGCAAACGCAGTGAGCGTTACGGTTTGAGTTACGCCAAGAGAACGGAAATGGTATATATAATGGAAGTTTGATTTTCGACGATTGTATACCAGAACGAGCATTAGCATATTATTATCTGAAGATTATTTTTGGGTTACATTCTATTCCTCTGTTCTGTGTGGCTTATTGCAATGAAACACAAGTACAATCTTTGTGTGTGATTGTCTATTTAATGTGGTTATGGGGAGTTCAGCATCGAGGTGCATGTAGACCACCACTCGGTTCCCCAGGTTCAGCGCTAATATTTCATTAAAATGTCATGCATGACCATGTCAAATTGTGTATAAGTTTCCACATTGTTTTCTTTCTATTGAGATTGTTTCATGTCTGTGCTAATCGTTAGTTTAAACTGTAATCAAGTTCGGGTAGTGAGACACATTTTCTTTTATGTTTCCGAAATAAAGATATTGTGCCATTCTACGATTGTCATCGATTCCAGATGCCAACTGATGTCTTTTTTAATCGGCAGCTGCAGATAGTTGTAAATAACGTTGTAAATAACTGGATCACTGGATCACAGTGACTATATTTTGGGACGATCGCCATGGGCCCATATGTCCTTATGCTGTACTAGCGATCAGGAACAACATAACATCTTTTATGGTGGTCTAGGCCCAAGTTGATGGAGAAGTACTGGAATTCACTGTGCAACCCAAGCGCTTCTTTTACCGAAAACGAACACCTGTGTATGCAAAAAGAACAACGCGTGCCTCACGATAAACATTTTGGTTCGCGAGCGAAGAAACAAATTGTAATTTATTTGAATATGGCAATAGTTGGATGTTCTCAGAGCGTTTATTGTGAAATAAAAGTACTTTACAAATTGTACAGTGTTGTTTTCTTTTAAAGTACGGTTTAATATTCCGAATTGTGACGTGCTGTGTTGTGAGTCCATGTGTGTTGATTTACGGGTTCCGCGTCATGTCACGTAGGTGTTTATGGGCGCGTTTGGCTACGCTGATGAGGAACATCACTGAGAAAGGTGTAGAATATCACTAGGTTTGGTGATGTGAGGCTCAGGGGCGGGGCATATCATTTAGTGACGTTGGGGCAGTTTACCTTAGGCCGATGCAGCAATGGATAAGAATAGCACAACATGGATGCGCCCTGCTGCCAGATTTCGCATGTTTATAAAAGAGGAGGTAAGGTGCATTGGAAATGTTTGCGATAGAGCAACGTATGTATAAAAATACATGGCCGAACCCTCAGGACAATAATATTTTCTGAGCATTGCACTGGTCAAACTTATGAAGTAATCTCTGGGGTGATGAGAATGGGATGCGATATTTCTGATCTGATTTCGAATGAGTTTACAAAGTTTGGTGGGAATTTGTGCAGAGGGGGAAAAATTAGAGGTGGGGTCCCAAAATAATGTAATGACTTATAAATGAGGTGCCATTTGACGAATCTACACTTAATTTGGCAAACTGATAATAGATCTAGATATAAATGTTATTGGGAAGTTTGGTGGGATTTTGGCAAGAGGGGGCAAAATTAGAGGGGGGGTGCCAAAATAATGTAAAAGCTTATAAATGTGGTGCCATTTGACAAATCTACACAAAGGTTTGCAAAAAGAATATAGATCTAGATATAAATGTTTTTGTAAAGTCTGAATGGATTTTGAGAAGTGGAGGCTAGGTTATATGACGATTGTGTGTGCATTCATTTGACACTTTTGACAAAATAAAACCTGGGTGGATTTCCAGCAAACTTGCGTAAGGCGCATTGGACGGATCTACAAATATGGTTTTGCAAATGTGCCAGTGTTTTATTATTTAACAAGTGTCATCATGTAGTTATAAAAAATAGCGGTATATTTTTAGTGACTGAGGGGTACCATGTGGCCATGGGCAGTGGCCAGATTGTCCGGTTCATGGAATAAGGTCATGATCTGGACAATCTGGCTACTGGCCATGACCACAAGGGACAAAACATAGGATTAAAGTGGCCATGTCCTCTTGGGACTGGCTTTGTGGTGAAGTTATTCAAAATTAGGATAGATCTGAAAGGGAAGAAAAATGTGCTTGTGGTAATATGGTCATAGAGTTCTCTTTTTGCCTTCTGCAGGCTGCCATGGAAAGCGAAGAGGCCCCTCTATGGAACCCTCGCCTTTTCTTTCCATGGTGGCCATGTTGGAAAAGGATTTTCCTTTCTACACCGGGACGTCATAGGCGTCCCAGTGTAGGAAGCAAAATCCTCTTTTTTAGCACCTCAGGTTTCCGTTTAGGGAACCTAGGCTGCTAATGGCCTTCATCCCACATTTCAGGGGCTGGAATGGGGGGATAATGGCACAGAGACCTTGTTATCCACCCTTGCTTCGCTTGGGCTGATAACTTGGGCTGCTGGCCCGGTATCCACCATTCCAGTCCCTGCAACGGAGGATGAACGGCCCAATATTGCCATTAGTATAACACAAAATGCAAATGGAAATGTTGGAAAATCTTATTGAGTCTATGTACTTTACTGAGAAATATAAAGTAGATGGAGTCTATACTTTTTTTAGTTCTATTTTTTAACTGTGAAAGATGTTGAACTATTCATCAGAGAGTGTCTAGTATGTGCACAATTTCAACCTGCGTCCCCTACGCATAAAGCCACATTAATGAAAAGAGGTTTGACACTTCCAAGGTCTGATTTCAAATCGACTATGTCAGGCCTGTAAAAAGATCAGCTAGTGGAAATAAATATTTGTTAACAGTGGTTTCTTTAATGACAAAATGGGTGGAATGTATTCCAGAACCGGATTGCAGTGCACAAACGGCAGCCACATTACTGGTAAATCATATTGTTTCAAGATTCGGATTACCCCAAAGGATAGAGTCAGACCGCGGAAGTCACTTCAATAGTGCATTAATGACCAAAATTTGGCAAATATTGGGTGTGAAAAGGAAACTACATATATCATACCTTCTTCAGGTTGGGTGGAAAGGACCAATGGGTCAATTGTTGATATATTAAAGACATTTGTGGCTGAAGCAGGTTCTAGTTGGGACCTTCGGCTGCCTTTAGTATTGATGGCCATTAGACCGACTGCAGCTAAATCAACAAATCTCAGCCCTCATAAAGTACTAGCAGGAAGGAAAATGGCACTGCTGCAGCATTTACTGTACAGGACCCATGAACTAACACTTGTAAATGCATCCACGATTCATGAATATGTGGAAGAGTTAAGGACGCACAACATGCATTTGCATTTGTGCAGCAGAATCTGTAGAAGGCCGCTGATAGTGCAAAAACATATTATGATAGGAAGACATCTGAAAAAGAATATGAGGTGGGAGATCAAATTTACAAATTTAATTTTGGGAAGGGCAAACATAAAATCTTCTTCTTGGCTGCTACTGCTACAGCCAGCCTTCCAACTCTCGAGGTTGGTGCTAAGGGAACAACGATGCTGGTAAAGGAAATACTGCATCGATTACCGCTATGGGCTATTCTGACCAGCCAGACCGCTATTAGCGGCATCGTAAAGTACGGTGCCGTTAATAGCGGCCTAGGCGCGGGCACGCGACCCACCATGCCAGCAATAGGGGCATGCCGCAAACTGGACTAGATCACAAGTGAAGCGGACACGCAAATAACGGTCTCATGAAGGCGGAAAAAGTGGTTACCTTCATGCCGTAAATACCGGCATCGCCGACCTACCGTAAAATACCAACTGCCACAGGTGCACACAATCAGCACAGGTGGAAACAATGGAGTCTGGCACTGTAAAAAAGGAGCACACCCACACACCACACCCCCTCCCACGCCAAGATGATTCCAATAGTAGTAGCATTATTGGAGCTGGAGGACATGCTTGCATTGCAACAACATCAACAACATAACAACAGCCAGCACCACAGAGGAGATGCAGAAGGAGAAGGAGGGTGAGACAGGCCCAGCATGCCCACCAGTGCAGCCACCATTACCACACCAGCAGCCCCCAATCCCTCGCATCAGAGCCAGTCCTTTCAACCTAACCCCTGAGCAGGTCCACACCCTGTACCGTCTGGACCAGGACACCATCAGCACCATGGTGGACCTGATACACGACAACATAGTGAGCCTCATTGAAATACACACCGCCATCCCCCCTCTACTGAAGGTAGTGCATGTGCTCCACCTCATTGCCACAGACACCTAACAGAACACAGTGGGGCACATGCATGACATATGACAAACCTTATATTCTTGGATTCTGAACCAAGTGCTGGATGCCCTCCTCAAGCACACAAGAGACTACATATCCTTACCACGGACTCCCCAGGAGATATTTGATACAAAAGTTGCCTTCTATGCACTGGCAGGCATGCCAAATTGTGTAGGTGCCCTCAACTGCACTCACGTGGAGTTGGTGGTCCCGCATGCCATGGAGGTGGTGTACCGCAACCGCAAGCAATACCACTCCATCAATGTGCAGATGGTATGTGACGCCAGCAAGATCATCACACATAGTTGTGCCAGATATCCCGGATCAACTCATGACTCTATGGTCCTGCGGAACTCCGCGCTACTACGCTTCATGGAGCGACATGCTGGATGATGTGCCTGGCTGCTTGGTAAGTTGCAGGACTGGCACATGGCATTGAAATGGGGGATAGATGCCCACACCACCATGCTGTCAATGTTGATGTGACTGCACGATGTGCACATCACCGAACACTGTGCCCCAAACCATCACAAAAGGTACATGACACCCAAATCCTAAATGAATGAAGTAAGGGCGACACCTATCACTACATGACTAACAGGAAACCACCCCACATCCCACAACACATGCACCACTCATCAGCGGTCGTCGCCCTCCATAATGCCATCCAGCACCTTGCAGTGCATATGCACTATGTTGCTGTCTCCAGCATATCACCACACAGGACAAGCATCCCAGTGAGTTCACCAAACTGAACCTACTGGGGAATCCACTGTCTATCACAGGGCGGCACACCCACATGAGTGCTGCATGTCACTTTGGGAATGATCAGCGCTGATTGCCCAATATTGCACAGACTACTGCCAATGCTCCCTCGAAGTAAATCTCACAGAACACACCACCTCACTAATGTGACACTGACACAGCTGAATGCGTACACGATGCATGTGCAACAAGACGTCAGTGCACACCATGTATCATCTTGAAGATGCAACCCACACCATTAGTCCATGGCACAGGACACATTGAGGGACTGAAAATGGCGTCAATACATCCAGGGACATGTGCATGTGGGCAACAATAACCTGCAGGCATGTGTGACTATTACAGCTGTCCATCATGAATTGCCTAACATTTACCTTTAATTGACTCTCATGCAGGTGATAGTGGCTATCCCTTGAAGCCGTGGCTCCTCAACCCTGTCCCAATCCCACAGAACAGGCACGAGGAGGACTACAATCATTCCCATACCCGTGCCCGTGTGGTCATTGAGCAGACCTCTGGCCTGTTGAGGGCATGATTTAGCTGCCTCAGCTGGTCGGGTGGGGCACTCCTCTACAGGCATGAGAAGGTGGCCAAGATCATCATGGCATGTGTCATGCGGCACAATATGTGCATCTGCTGGAATGTGCCCCTGCCCCCTGACATTGAACTGCTACCACCTGGTGATGATGAAGGGGAAGAAGAAGATGTGGCTGGACATCATGGCGGTGCCGGTGCACAGGAGGGACGTGCTGTGTGCCATCAGTGATTGCACAATTTTTCTGGCACACATGGCCACAGAGGGTGACGCTATGGTCAGACAGAGGTCACTGGGTGTGGGAATACATGTACACTATGCACTGTAAATGAATAAATGACACATGCGCAATGAAGAATGTCCACTCAGGTCTTGTTTTCTAAACAACAGGTGTATTAACTATACCAATGTAAATGTAAGTGCAAAAACTCTCCACCACCCTGGAGGAGGGCTGAGACCTCTCCACAGAGGCGGCTGGTGTTCTCAGCAAAGGATTTTGCCAGGGAGGCAGTGTTGTCCGTGATGGACCTGCCCAGAGTGTCAAAGTTATCACGCCACTCCTGTCTGGCCAGTCTGTTGTCCATGATAAACTCCTGAACATGGGCAGTAAGCAGGTCAGACCGCTGGATCCCTGCGGGTGCACCTGAGGTGGTAGTGGGTCCATGGCTGTCCTGCCCAGCCTGCTAAGCCTCCCTAGTGGTCAAGATTGGACTGAAGTGGCCTTCCATCTGCTCCTTACCAGACTGCTCCGGGGTGGTGGCGTGCTCTGTATCGAGGGACAATATAAGGGGGGATGCCGGTGGACATAGGCTATGGACCACTTCCGAAACATGGTCCTCCATGGGCACCCATATGTCATCCTGTGGGTCCTCCACAGCCAGGGGTGCTGTGGCTGCCACCTCCCCAGCCAAACTGGACTCCTCGGATCGTGCTGCCTCGACAGTATCATCAGGCTGGCCAATGGTTGTTGGTGGTGCTTCGCCCTCTGCGGGACTTGGTGGCACCGGTGTAATGGGTTCCTGGGGTGGCTTGCCTGTTGGTGCACGGCGTTCCCTGGGTTGTCCCCTCGAGGATGAAGGGCAGTTTCTGTCATCCCAGGACCTCTTCCGGGTGTGGACTGTGCAAGGGTTGCGTCCTGCCCATTGCTGTCATGGTCAGTGCCTGTGGGGGTCGAAGAGAGGGACGGCATGAGTGATGTTTTAATAGGCATCATACATACATTAGGACAATTGCTCATCCACACAATTGGGGGTAATAGGCATTTGTGTTGGGATGAGCACGTTCTTTGATACATGGGTGGTTTATGCAGGCATACGTCGGCGTCACTCATGATGCCCAAGAGCAGTGCTATCTGACATGCATAGTATTTTGGGCCTGCACCCTGTGTGACTCATGGCATTTACATGTTTGTGTGGTATGTGGCATGTACAATATTGCCTTGCAGCAGGCATCTGCATGTGTCTGTAATGCGTCCGCCTACTTTGCTGGGAGTGTGTGTGTGTTGGACCATTGCTTGACTCTTTGAACTGACATATTGGTTGACTTTCATCAGATTTGACATTACAATGTTTACTTTGGACACTCACCTCCATCGCCCGATGTTGTTGCGCCACACTCCATCTCGCCAACACCTTCAATCCCCTCCATTCCTATCATGCTGGCGCAGATGTCCTCCCATGGGTGAGCTTAATTGGGGAACTGGGACCTCCTCCTGTTCCCATTGCCTGGCTGCGGTTCACTAAGATGATGTTTCGTACCCTTAGTCGCAGGTCGTCCCAGCGTTTGCGACAGTCTTTGATTGTGCGTGGGGTGTTCCCCACAGCACTGACTTTCTGAGCAACATGTGCCCATATCTCCTTCATTTTCAGTACTGCCTCTATCTTCATGTTATTAGAGAAAACTATGGCCGCATGCTCCTGCAGTGTGTCTAGCAGCATCTGCAGCTCATTCTCATTGAACCTTTCTTTCCGCAGGCGAGCAGCTCCCTTCTTCAGCAGAGTCCGAGGGGTCCTGTGTGGTGAGGATGGCAATGGATTGTGTTTTTAAAGATGGCCGCCGTGCTCCTTCCCGTTCCTGTGCGATGACGCTACATTCGGTTCTACTTATTAGCAGTGCCCATTAATAGCAGTGACCGTTATTAGCAGTCACCGCTAATAAGGGCTCCGCTAATGCTGCATTGGAGCTTGTCGGTAGTGTTATCTACGCTATGCTCGATGCCGCTAAGGGCATTTTAGGTACCTTTAACGGCATGACGCTAATGACCTTACCGGCATGGCGCAAAGCTTGTGCCCGCGAGTCGTAATAGTCCTCTATTAGCGGACTGATGACTGCCCAGACACGCTATTTACACCATGCAGGTAAGGAGCATTACTTACCTCCAAACTCGGAATGAGGGCCATAATAAGATTGTATTATGACATGAAGGTTCTGTTCTACATGATACAAATTGAGCCTGACATATGGGATTTTGAATTTGCCAGACAAAGTCCTGCTTGGGACAGACCGTGTGGCGTTATGTCATGCCCAGAGTACACAGCAGGGCAAATTGTGGCCTATTTAGGCAAAAGAAAAGATTTTTTTCATCCCTAACCGTAGGGGTACAGTAGTTCACAAAAGACGGTTAAGTGGGGAAAACCAGCTTGAATGGGCAGTAAACAGTTGCCCTCAATGGGTGGTGGAGTTTTTGAAGTCCCAGATGGACGCTAGATTGAGGGATGTTATGTCGAGTAGCAACCACCCTTCAGGTTCTAAGTCTTCGGCAGAGGCTGTGTTGTAGAGCATCGGCTACGTTTCTTCCGCATTCGGTAGCCGATGCTCTACAACACAGCCTCTGCCAAAGCTGCTCGCGCACACGATACAGCACCGCAGCACCCACTACTGCCTGATCGTGCCCATTTGACTACATCATGATTCGATGTAGCCTGTTGAGGCTGTGTATGCTGTACTACCTATGAGCACAGCAAGTGATTGTGTCACCACTTGAAGAGATCCTTTGTCCTGAAGAAGATGGTTCCAAATTGTTCATAGCCATCGAAACCGGTCGACCTGATCTGTTGTGGCCCCTCCACAACACTACATGATATCTCTAAGACAAGGAGGGGATACCAAGATACTAAAGACCACAACCCAGTAACAAATGGGTTTCTAGCACCTCCAGTGCGATAAAAGTGACTGTGTTTTTTTTAAACATATATTTTTTTATGATTACTTAGATCACCATTTTTTCTTAAATGTTTTAACCAAGACAACCACCCATATGAGAAGGTTTTTGAGACATTTGAGTTAATAAAGGACACATGTGTAAATCCCAATGCCATTACACCATCCATGTTAGCTATAGGGCGCTTGAGTCATTACTCTGAGAGATTTTTTCCCTCTCTAAGCAACTTAGAACCTGAAAGGTGGTTGCTACTCGACATAACATCTCTCAATCTATCGTCCATCTGGGACTTCAAAAACTCCACCACCCATTGAGGGCAACTGTTTACTGCCCATTCAAACTGGTTTTGCCCGCTTAACCGTCTTTTGTGTACTGTTATGTCATGCCCTTCATCGGTTTTTCCCTTGCCCATGATTCAATACATGGCCCTCATTCCGAGTTTGGAGGTAACCATGCCGATATTTGCAGCATGGCTGCCTCCAAAATCGTTCCAACTCCGGCCTGGTGAATGGAGTAATTACCGGTCCATTCCGAAGTCGGCGGGACCGGTAATTCCCCATTCACCATGGCCATTCCCCATTCCCATTTGAGCCCCTATAGGGCTCAATGGGAAGGGGGAAGGCGGCAATAACGGAACTGCAAATTGCGGTAACATTATTGACCTTGCTAAAACCAGGCTTTAAGGAAGGACCCACAAAGGGAACTCATAGTAGGGCAGTAAGCAATTCCCGGCACCGGTCTCGTTAACGGTGCCCGGTATCCCTTACCCCCCTACTCGGAATGAGGGCCAATATCTTTGAATGCACCATGAGAGCAAGTACTGGGGTGTTTTTTCCTGAAGCTGATGTTTGCACTATGGCTCTGTATCACATTGGCATGGCCTTGCTTTTTATGATTTACCTCTTTGTAGCTTTGCTTTTTAAATGGGGCTGAGTAAAATTGATCTAATTTTTAACAACAAATACGACACAGTCTGTTCTCTTCCCTGAAATGTGGGATGGGGTTATATGATCAGGGCTGGGGGGCGGGGAGTGGGCTTTAAATTGGCCTGTTACATCTCTGTGAACCTAGCCAAAACATCTATAAAATACACTTTCACAACATAATATGAATAATAAGAAGGTAGGGAATGTTTTAAACTGAACTTTGCATGGTTTGAGTTTTGCCCAAACTAGTTTGTCCTCCCTAGCTACATCTAATCTATTGGGGGCCTATTTGAAAACATTGATACCTAACTGTTTAGCCATTGCCCACACAACTCTTAGATGAGATGAGATGAATGCAATTACCAAATGTTTCAGCTCTACCGTCAGCTTCTCATAGGACATGTGTGGCTCTATTTGGCGAGAGGTGAAATTGGCCTCTGATGAGTTTACGGAGCTAGTACAGATGAGGGAGGTATTTGGTGACGGCCTGGGGGGGCAGGAAAGCATTTCTTTTCTGAAATGTATTCCAATATTTGTGGCTATATTCAAGTTTATAAAGGACTACTGATAGCAGCGGGTGTGGGTAGTTCTGTGCCTGCGGCTATAGATTTTGGGGTGTTTGTGTGTTATTTCTTTTTCAAAGTGATTTTTATAGATATCTTGATGTCAGGGATGAGCAATTACTGGCCTTGGCCCAAGGCCATGTCAGTGACATGGTAGGTATTTGAGAGTTTAATTTATTTTGGCTGTATTTTTCCAAAATTTCTTACACGTGAGACTGTGAAGAAAAAAGGAAGAAAACTATTTAAGAAAAACAACTCAACACAAAAAGTAGCGTGGTTCTTAAAATGGAAATTTTTAGAAGAAAATTATAATGAAGTAAAAGGAGCACTGTTTATTTACATATGTATGTATACATGAAATAAAATATATAATAAAAAAAATAGCTGCTTCAGCCACTGTGCTCAGTTTTAGCTGCCCACTCCAATGTATTGTAGTTTGTGTAT
The DNA here is from genome assembly GCF_040938575.1 of Ambystoma mexicanum. NCBI lineage: Eukaryota > Metazoa > Chordata > Amphibia > Caudata > Ambystomatidae > Ambystoma > Ambystoma mexicanum. The sequence goes on from NC_090940.1 coordinate 265,846,161, forward strand.
TCTCACATGTTACTATTTCTTGTGTAATTGTACCCATTAAATGTTTCCTCTTTACCTTATTGATTTATTAATGTATGTTTCTTTTTAATCCACCTTGGATTTTTTCCCAATCACCCAATGATTACTATTTTTGAAGATAACAACAGTGTTGAATGCACAAATGCAGTATCGTATAAAATGATGTGGTGCACTACATATGAGATATGAGGGTACACAAATGTGGCTATTTAATTGTGTTTCATAAAGTGTTTATGTTTTCTAACTACTTTTGTTTTCTTTTTTACAGATAGATGGATATTACTGTATCTTTCCTTTTCTACATCCAGTGAACGTATTCACAGCCTCTCTACCTTAGACATTAGCCATACTCCCACCTCTTTATTCTTATTCAATGTTCACATATACAGGGATGTCAATATTTGTTTTCAACATATATGCACAGCCCCGGCTACTCAATAGCCCATTGGGGTGTTGAATTTTGGAGGCGCGGTCAACCGCAGCAATGTCTGTAGGTCTTAGTAACAGGTTTGATGCTGAAAAGTACACATTATGTATTCAAAAGAGTACATTTTAAGAACTATATATTACATAAATATGTATATATGTATAAAAACCTATGTGACCACACACAAGTATCATCTTATAACTCGGCTATAAAAAAGTCAATGAACTCTAGCCACCGTTGTACTGAAAAAAAATGTGGAATGTGTTTTCATTGTATTTGTCGATTTATATGTCATATATAGTTCTGGGTACTCTGTTTTGGTGTACATTTGGAGTAAAGCTTTGATATTATGAAGAAACTTTGGATTACCTTCATCATTTCGGTCTACTCCATCATGTGTATCGGAATTGGTTTTGTAGAACTGTAAGTTTAAACCATTTAATTGTAAAATTACTCAAAATTAAGTCCATGTTAATATTTAGTTACAGTCAAAATGTGTGAGCCTTTTTAGTATTTTGCATAGGATATTAGTCCTCTTTTTGTGGTTTGAGAATAGCAGTGGTGCCTGGGCATGAAGAAATGGCACAGTGAGTCGTGCTATTTAGCACGCTCACTGCGCCAAGATGAGAATCGGGCCCTCATTGTCCTAGTGCACCTGTAATAGATGGTTGATCATTACTGATGTGCCTAAGATTTGGGATGGAACATTGTTAACTAAAAAGGACTGTTTGTAATGATGAATATAAAGTTATTTTTTTGCATGTGGTAGATATCTCATCTATGTAATCTCTGGTATACTGGTTGGTCATGGGTACTGTTTCTATCTGTGTGATTATTTTGTTTCCCATGTTCTCCAAGTTTACTTAACCTACCCCATTCACTCTATTGTAATACCTTAGAATAATGTTTGTTCTCATCAAGTTTTTATACTTTTTATTGTAATGCTATTGTGTTTAGCGAATTAGTGATGGCAATATACATTATGTTTGGAGAGAGTAATTTCTCAATGGGCTAGTGTGGCATCTCTCAGGAGAAGCGAATTGTGGCATAGGCAGCACATTACTCTCATAACTGAAACATTGGGAAAAGTTGTTTTTCAAAACTACTAGTGTTTCTTCTTGTGTGATTGTTTTCCATCCATTGTTCCCCAAGTTTACTTATTTTACCTGATTCTCTCTTGTTCTAGTTCAAAACAAATGTCGGTACACAAAATTGGAATGAAGTGGATGAAGACTTACGGCAGATTCATTGGCATTAGAAAGAAATGATCCTGGGAAGGCTTCTCGCTCATCCAAGTGGTACTTCTGGAGATGGGCCTAGCACATCTGTAAATACTTCATCAAACTGAACCTCGCTAGCATTTCTGATGACTCTTCAAATGGAGTGCTCCAGTGCTGCAGGTGTTTCAACACTTTGGCTGTTGGTGGCAGCACCTTTAATGTGCAGAGGTTGATTCTGCACATCCACCGCTCACAGCTCAAGTGAAGAGGGAAGGCCAAAAAAGATTGCAGCCCAGTATGGGGAAGACCATCCAAAAGTATGTTTTTTTAAAATCCAAGTTGGATTGTTTTTCCCAATTACCCACTGATTAGTATCTGCAAAGAGAACAACATTACACTGTGTGCTAATGCTGTATCTTTTATTTTGTCAATATTTCACTATATATGAGGGTAAGCAATGTATTTAATTGTTTTTCATGTGGTGTGTTCTTTAACTATTTTTTTTATGGTTGCAGAAGACTAATGTATATTTACTTGTTTGCATGCAGCCAAGTTAACCACATGTTCTGTATCCTAACTATTATGTATACAGTGCTTTTCTTATCATTGTCCACCTTACATAACTCCATGAGCATTCATACACTCTAGTGACGCCTTTTAACTACCATTGTATACCTACTGACTCTTTCGCCATTCCTATTTCACACTCAGATTTATTTGTAATCGTCTAACTGCAGCTATACAAAAAAGGGAGTTATTGGTGACTTGAGGATCACGCCTAGCCACAGCAACAGCTAGTGTGTTTAGCTGCAGCTACCCAGCACCCACCTGGTGCATGGTATTGCTAGCCGCAGGCAAACATGACACCCTGTGCATCCGTGGCTACATACAAGCAAATGGCACTGTTAGAGATTTTGACTGGAGGGTATACACCTAATTTGTTGGTATTTTGTTATAATGTTAATATAGTGGTATTTTCCCTATCTAGAGTGGCAGTGCTCCCCTAAGAAGATACAATAATGTCTGTATTTCATCCAGTGTCCTTCCTAAAGTAGAAGCTACCAGACTTAATATACTTGTATTTCAATAGTGTCACGGCTTCTCCCCAGCAACTTATCTACGATGCTGGGCTATGCTCTGTCAGCCAAATCATAAAACATTTTCCATTGTGAATGATTCACCAGGCATGCATGCATCATATGCTTTAAAACTTACTTACTATGAACACCAACATTGATTTCATGTTTTACCACATACAGTAAAATGTATTACCTCCTTTTGTACACGGGGGCTCTTCCATGTAACCTCACACCCTCTTTGTCATTGTCATTGAACCCATTTTTACACAGAAACCTCAACCCAACTGTTTCAGTTTTAAAAACTGGTTAAAAAGGTTTGTTTTTATATACATTATTTGAAACTATTCAGATAACATGTCGTGCGGTATAAACTTGAGTACAAAATAAAACCTCTAGATTAGATTACATGACCAGTTTGCATTAATTCATAAACACCCACAGTTCTTATCTTACCACAGACCTTGTGCTCCAATACAATTGGCAGCAGACACAGTTTGAGAGAGAAAGAACAAGAAAGAAAAAAAAGACAGCAAGCCATCTTTTTTCTCTTTTACACTTTCAAATCTGAATTAATTTCAAGTACTATAAGGCATTATTCAAAAAATGACCAATCGATCCTAACTAACTATAAAATAACTTCAAGCATCCATCTCACTTTATGACTTTATATACACCTTGCACACTGACGATTCTCACTCTGCTATCTCTGCAACACCCCTCTGGCTCGACTTGGCAGCAAAATGTAGTCTCAGTATTTTCCCCTTGAAGAATAGTTTTGCAAATACATTTGCAGCAATCATTTCCTGCACACAATGGTGCTTTCTCAACAGTGCATATATTTCCTTGTAGTTCATATAATGAAACCACAGCCAGTAAACTGCATTTGCATGTTTTACAAGCACCTCATTTTGACATCTCATCTGAGCCCGCTTTGTAATGATTTGTTCAAGACATGTTACAAATTATGGGGTAAGGGTCTTAATAGATTAGTTTAGATTAGTATGTACAAAGTGCACACCGGACAGATGATCTGTTGCCCTGAACCCTTAGCATTTTAAACACTTGCTTTCTGCAAGAATACGCATTTCCATTTATAATATACACAAGACATTTGATGTCTGTATTCTCCACATGAATCCCGTTGCCACTATTTACTGCCTCTTCTGTGTCCCTACATATCCCTCCTTTTTCTACTGTTGTGATCCACTGGGATATCACTACAGGAGAAAATAAGCAAACTCAAAAAAAAAAAAATTATGTATGTACTCCCAATTGAAATGTCCATATTTGAAATAGACACCATACATCGAACCCCGGGCGTCATAAACTATGTACATCCCCCATCTTCATGCAACAAGCAACATTTCCAACCATAGATACATTAATTATGTTTCCAACACATCAATAAATAGCATATATTTTTCAGGAATTTTGTGATTTTTTTTTAATCAGATCTCATCATCTTTTATCAATGGTCCAAAATCCATTGAAAAAAAAATGTAATGCTATATTTCTTTCAAGACCATCATTTTTTTCTTTTTTGAGATCTTTATCTTTTTTTATCCGATCACCATCTTTGAATGTATAGATTTTTTTAAATTATTGTTTTTACCAGTGATCCAATGAGATATATTACATGGCCACGGCAGTGGCCATGTAGTTATGGTTAAGTTGCTGTTTCCATAGGAAGAGCTCTTTTTGGGTGGCTTATAACTTCGCTCTCCCTGGACGGATCCTCACCAAACTTTGCAAAAAAAGTATTTCGGTCACTCTGAATTTTGGTGAGGATTCGTCCACGGGGGGCAAAGTTATAGGGGGGTCCCAAAACTTTTTTTTTTCCCATAGACTGAATGGGAAAAAAATTTTGCTCGCGCCTACAGCCCAAACCGCTGGGTGAAAATCCGTCCAGTAGTTTTTTTTAAAATGACCAAAAAGTAGGTAAAAAAAAATTAGTGATATCTGTGTTCGGTTCGCGGACACACTTCCCTGTTCGCTCCGCGGACAGTGTCCTGATTGGCCAATCGCCTTGCGTGATGTTCGCGGACATGCAATGTGTTCGCTGATTGGACGCCGTGGAGCGCGAAGCGCGTCAGATTTTTCGGTAGCGCCCGCCATCTTGGATTCGCGGACGTCCGCGGACAGCGCGATGAAACTTTGTTCAAAATGTGTATTTTGTAGAGTGTGTTGGTGTGTAGGAGTGTTTGGGGAGGGTGGGAGTGTATGAGATAGGATGAAAGTTGTGTTTTTTATGTGTTAGACGTTCTTTTTGTGTTCGATTTGTTTGCGGACATCACGGGTGTTCTGAAATGTTGTAAATAAACTGACTGGGGGGTGTTCTAAGGACTCAATATGTGTCCGTTTTGTTCGCAAGCAAAGTGAAACTGTTCTAAGAACACTCGTGGTGTCCGGGGAGTGTTCGTAGGGGGTGTCCTGAGGACGCTGTCCGTATTGTTCTCTGTCAAGTTGAATGTGTTCTAAGAACACTCGCGGTGTCCTGAAATGTTCGCAAATAAACAAGATGGTGGTGTTCAGAAGACGCTTCTAAGAACACTCCCGGTGTCCTGGAATGTTCATAGGGGTGTCCTGGAGACACTGTCCGTATTGTTCTCTGTCAAGTGGAATGTGTTCTAAGAACACCCGCGGTGTCCTGAAATATTCGCAAATAAACAAAATGGGGGTGTTCTGAAGACGCTTCTAAGAACACTCACGGTGTCCGGGGAGTGTTCGTAGGGGGTGTCCTGAGGACGCTGTCCGTATTGTTCTCTGACAAGTTGAATGTGTCCTAAGAACACTCGCGGTGTCCTGAAATTTTTGCAAATAAACAAGATGGTGGTGTTCTGAAGACGCTTCTAAGAACACTCGCGGTGTCCAGGGAGTATTCGTAGGGGGTGTCCTGAGGACGCTGTCCATATTGTTCTCTGTCAAGTTGAATGTGTCCTAAGAACACTCGCGGTGTCCTGAAATGTTCGCAAATAAACAAGATGGTGGTGTTCTGAAGAAGCTTCTAAGAACACTCCTGGTGTCCTGGAATGTTCGTAGGGGGTGTCCTGAGGACGCTGTCCGTATTGTTCTCTGTCAAGTTGAATGTGTCCTAAGAACACTTGCGGTGTCCTGAAATGTTCGCAAATAAACAAGATGGTGGTGTTCTGAACGCTTCTAAGAACACTCGCGGTGTCCGGGGAGTGTTCGTAGGGGATGTCCTGAGGACGCTGTCCGTATTGTTCTCTGTCAAGTTGAATGTGTTCTAAGAACACCCGCGGTGTCCTGAAATGTTCGCAAATAAACAAAATGGGGGTGTTCTGAAGACGTTTTTGAGAACACTCCCGGTGTCCTGGAATGTTCGTGGGGGTGTCCTTAGGACGCTGTCCGTATTGTTCGTTGTTAAGTTGAAAGTGTTCTAAGAACTATTGCGTTGTTCTGAAATGTTCGTAGGGGGTGTCCTGAAAACGGTGTCTGTATTGTTCGCTGGCAAGTTCAAAGTGTTCTAAGAACACTCACATTGTTCGCAGACATTAAAAGTTTCCCATAGATCATAGTTGAAATGTTTGACTCTATGGATGTGATATGCTGCGGTGGTTGTTGCCAGGGCATAGAGTCTTGGGTGCAAATTTGGCCATGCACCCAAGACTCTATGCCCTGGCAACAACCACCGCAGCATATCACATTCATATTTGCTTATAACTTTGGGTGAAAAACAAATGTATAAGGAACAAAGGTATTAGATACTATGGATGTGATATGCTGCTATGGTTGTCCTTATTATTGCATACTTACTGTTTGGTCTAGTAATGGGAGTCCATGTTTTTCTTCTTCATTTCTGTGATAAAAGAAAATAGCATGTTAGTATTAGTATTTTGTAATGACTTATTACATTGTATAAGCAATATACTTTTATTTATTTTCGACCCTCATATTTAGTAGAGTACAAATCAGAGTACTTTGCAATTTGCTCAGTTTCTGTATTTGTTGCTAAAATCATTGGGTCTGTGGGAGAAAAAGAAATCCATGTTGGATTAAAAAAAAAAACTTTTTCTGTTATGCTACAGTTTATTTGTTTGTTTGTTTTCAGTGTTCACTTGTTGTTTCTGGCTATTGCTTTATACTTTGCTTTGTTGTATTTTTTTTGGAGCAGTAACAGATTCTTCATTTGTTTTGATATTATAAAATTTTGGAGCAGTTAGATACCAATTGGCGTATTCTAACTGTCTATTTTTTAAATATATTTTAGTGGTTTTGATTTATCTATTTGGATATTGTAAAATTTTGGGACAGTTAGATACCAATTGGCGTATTCTAACTGTGTATTTTTTGGCCTAATTTAGTGGTATTCATTTATCTGATTAGTTGTTGTAGAATCTTTGAGCTTTTAGATAGCTTTTGGAGTATTCTAACAGTTTATATTATTTTAACACAAATTTATAATTTTGGGACAGTTAGATACCAGTTAGATACCAATTGGCGTATTCTAACTGTGTATTTTTTGGTCTAATTTAGTGTATTCATTTATCTGATTAGTTGTTGTAGAGTCTTTGAGCAGTTAGATAGCTTTGGAGTATTCTAACAGTTTATATTTTTTTAACACAAAATTACTTTTTTAAATACAGTTTATTTATCAAATTTTGGTTTTAAGAACATCAAATAAGCGTTTGTAAGATTTGCTGGTAATCTCTGCTTTAGAGTAATGGTACTATCATTAGATTCAAACCATCCACATTTCTTTTTTATATATGCAGTGTAGTGCCCTGAATTGGTTGTGGCTCCTGCGTGGTAGATTATACCTATTGTTGTGAAGGTTTTCTTACCAAGTGATATTTGACCATGTGTGAATCCAGTCAGCTTGCAGTTGTTTTTGGTACCATCTGCATTGTAACGTAGAAGCATTAGTATTACGTATTTACTATGTGTTTGTATTACTAACGTGGAGCGATTATCTGAATTGCAGGTAGAGCATAATCTACCATGGTTTGCATTTTGTACAAGTTGCTGAAATGGAATGGATTCACAATTTGGTATTGATATATATATGAAGCGTTCATTGGGGATTTCTTCTTGTGTCACATTGTTGCAGAGAGTGCATGTATGTTTCCACATGTATGAAATCAAAAGATTTCATTTATAGGTATGTTTTTATTTTCCAGTACTTTTAGTAAGTACATTAGAAATTCTTGTGGATCTTCCTGTGAGTTTATAGTGAATGTCACCAGTCCAGCACAGTAATCCAATTGTCGTCTTATTCCAAAAACACTATATGTGTTGTCAGGATTGTTTGCTGCATTTCTGTGAAGTACTAACATTTGCAAACACAATGGGTCTGTACTGTGTAAGTAAATGTTGTCAACAATTGGTGGTAATTGAAATAGAATATTCATTGCTACATTTGCATAGCAATTTACACCAACTATATTTGAGAATTTAAATGGTCCAGGTAGTTCTGTATCTAACCGCTTTTTTTGGAGTTTGTCTTCCTTCTTTAAAGAAGTACCTGGTTTACTTTCTCTAATTGATTCTTTTTTGTTTGTGGTACTTGATGAAGTATTAGTTTCTTTTACTCTCTTTGGAGGATTTGCAGTGAAGTCCTGTTGCATTTCTGTTTGATTTAGTTTTCTTTTACAACGTTTTAGTTTTTGTGGAACAAAATATGTGTTTAGATGGGGAGTGTATAGTGAGCGAAGTCTATTATATTCTAAAATGCAAGGAATATCAGCGTTTACTTTACTTGCATCAAAGTTGATTAGAAATAGACCGTCAAGTGTACGTAAGCGTGATAGTGCTACGTAGCTCATGCCTTCTTTAAAGACTGTGTTACCAATATCTATCATTGCTTTGTCTAGGGTAAGACCTTGTGATTTATGAATCGTGACTGCGTATGCAAGAGTTAGAGAAAATTGTTCTCTGCGTACATACATATCTTTGAAGAGAAGGAATCTAGCTGTTGAGCGTCCTATCCGTTTTACTTCTGAAAGTTTGTCAAAGAGTATATTGACAAACTGAATTTTGTTGTCACGTGAGTATGTTTGAAAGCCAACAACTGTACCCAGTGCTCCATTAACTAGTCCTTGGTCCACGTCAAGGTTACGTTTAAGCATTACTCTGCAATTTAAGGATAATTTTAACATCTTTTCTAAGCCTGCTGCGTTTGAGATTGATTTTTCTAAATTATTTAGTCTTGTTGTGGCTTGGTCACAGATGGGTAATGTCATACCATGTACATCTAGTTTGTCTGTGGCGCTAATTTCCATTATTGGTTGCATTTCTTTACTTAACATTATTTCATTGAATTTGAGACAGCTTGCAAGAGTTGGCATTAATGCCATACAATTGACATTTTTGTGTGCTAATTGTTCCATAACATCTGTAGCACATGCATTATCGCCATAAAGTGCATTAATGTGCCGGGTTTTCAATGTTGCTTCTGCTTCTTTAGAAAGTATACCAACTCTCAAACTTTTTAAAATGTTGGCATAAGTTAGATCTGCAGATTGGCGCATGTTTTCTCTTAATTCTCTGTATTGGAAATGTTGCCAAAGGTTGACATTTCCAATGCTGCAAACAGTTTTACGGCAGAGTTTGTGCCCTAATGTTTTAAAAATAGGTTCACCTTTTACTGGTGTTAATTGAAGCAGATCTCCAAAAACAATAATGTGTTTTCCTGCAAAGAGCTCTTCATAGTCTGTTTTGAGTACTTCTTGTAATCTGAGGTGAATCAAAGCTAACATCAGGTTGGAGACCATGCTCACTTCATCTATTAGTAGCATTTTCATTTGTTTCAATATTATGCGTAATTCCATTGCAGCTTCTGCAGAAAGTTTGTAATAGTCTAATCTGTTCTGGTGTTCTACTGGTAATAGTAGTAATCGGTCTAATGTAACACCACCTATGTTGTAGGCAGCTAAACCTGTGGGGGCAGTGACAACAGCTGACAGTTTGTTGTTTGTCAATTGTTGAGGGAACTTACTAATGATTTTGATTAGGAATGTTTTGCCAGAACCAGCTTCACCACTGACGTACGTATAGGTTTATAATTATGGCAGGAACATTCTTTATTTTCATGTTTTACACCATGTGCAATTTGTTTTGTTACTTCTTGAAAAATGCTACTTTGCTCATTGTTTAGTTTTGATTGTAGTATAGTTAAGTCTTCCTTATCTTCATACTGACACATGGTGTTTTCTACTTCTATCATAGCTAATTCTGCCTCATTTGTTATTAGTGGTTCTCCCAGTGGTTCTTGGCTTCCTGTTACAGAAGGTTGACTACTGTCAGGAGTATCCTTATCTAGTTGGGCTTGGAGTTCTTCTTCATGTTGCTGTTGATTGTGCAACATTGTTTGTACTGTGTAAAGTTTACATCAGTTATAGTGCTTTCATTTGCTTTGAAAGCATCCTCATATGAGTCATAGTTATCTTGTAATTGTTCTTCTTTTCTCCATGGTTTGAAGAGTTGTAGCAGGGACATGTAATATACTTCTTTATGTTGAGGAGTCTTCAATGACAATTTGA